>NW_024498773.1:487320-694520 GCF_017590055.1 Onychostruthus taczanowskii
GGGGGGGGACGGGGGGACGGGGGGGAAGTGTTAAAATAATGCTTTTGGAATGTCCTATGACCTTAATTCTTCATTGTCTCTAATATTCTCCTTCTAAAGCGTGTTCTCATCAATGATTCTGTGGTGAAATGGCTGCGAACCAAAGCTGGGAAACAGTACATATTTCTCCAAGTATTTTCCATTTCCTGGGTTCCATCACAGTGATGTATGTGTGTCCGGAAGAGTGGTGGATGGGGAGGGGAAATTATTGGATCTTTGGTCTTATGCTAAAAAAATTCCTGTTAATAGAGTAGACAGTAAGGGCAGCTGCATCAGGGTATTACACCAAAGGACATACTGACAAATCCATGAGCTCCTTCTCCTGTGGTATCAGTACTTTCAGAGTGTACTTTCCACAAATCTTGATGAAATGATCAGATTTCTATTTAATAATTTATAAAATGTCCTTTCAAACAATATCCCCTCTAATATGAAATTTTACTGGAATCCTGTTAGCTTGTTGATTATTGTAAGTTGTCACAAACAATGTTCTTAACAATGCACCAAATGAAAATGTTTGACATGGCAACTTCTCTGTGAAACCCACAGATTCTGCAAGGCTTCCCTCAACTACATTTAAGACTTGGCATCTTTGCTACACGATGCTTTTCATCTGTTTAATTGTCCTTGATGCAAAATGGAAAACAAAGAATTACTGAAAAAGGAAGGTTGTTGAAAAAGGTTTTATTCTATTATCTCTCTGCTAACTAAAGTCCACATTTTCCATATACTTCTATTACACATTTGCTGTATACACTGCCCTAATCATTACTTCAGTAATTTACTTCATCACTGTGTTACAAGTAAAGAAAATTATTTCTGTAAATGTGCTGTAAGCACACTTATTTTTACTCATACTGATTTTCATTTCCATCTATTTTCACTTCAGAAATGTTACATGACAAGACTGAACAGTCAATGTGTCAATTTTAAATGTTAGAGAATCTTAATATGTGTAATTCAATTTGTAGGTGCTGTGACAATGTTTTCCTAGAGAAATATTCATAGATTTAGAAGGAGGGGCAAAATTAATTCCAAATTTATCTACTTCTGAAGACAGCAACTCAAAACAGTGAAATTCACTGGATACAGAAGTGGAGGACCCTCAGTGCTGTGGATCAAACTGTGCTCTTGCTCCAGTCTTGATGACTGAGAAAGGACAAATGCTGTCAGCAGTGCCTTGCAGTGCCATCAGGCCATCTGCTTGCACACCTCAGGTGTAGGAGGACTGCTGCAAGGTATCTCATTTGTTGGGCAGCAAGGTAACATATGGAGCCCTCACAGCAACACCTGTCCAACATAAACCTGCAGCCACACCTCCCATGCCGCCCCGTGCCTTTCCTATCCTTTTTTTTTGGCAGGTGCAAGTGCAGGCACAGGTTTGAGGTGTGCTAAAGCAGAGCTTTTCAGAACTCAGACCTCTCTGCATCAGATACTGACTGCCAGGCCAAGCATCACCTTGTAGCACACAGCTGGGCATTCTCTCACAATGCCTAACTAGGGACGTTAGGAAACACTATAGGTGTTGTGGGATCAGCTGCGTGCTAAACTGGGATTATCCACTAGTCTCTGCTCTTGATCACTTAGCGATATCATGAGCAAAGAAAATTGATAGCAGCAATGGGTGCTGGCAGCACTTTCTCAGATTCTCCAGGTCTCTTGTTTCAGCCACTCACCCCTTCATATCAGAAAGAAACACCAGAGTGTTGTGAGAATACAAGGAGAGACAGGTGGCACAGAGACTAACCTGCAGTAAAGTCTGTAAGCGAGTAGATTGCAAAATAACTGAAAGTAAATATTGGCTTAATGGCTATATAAACATGTGTCTCTCCCTTCTTTTCAGAGCCCTGAGGGAGAGACAGGAGAGTATGAAAGCAGTCTCCATGGCAGAGTGGCTGTGACACTGCCCTGGTGTCATTCAAACCCTTCGTTGTTAAACAATAGCAGAGATGGAAACATTAAAAGCAGAGGGACAGGGAAGCAGAGCCCAAACCGTAAACAACACCTGCTTCCAACTGTCTAGTGGCTGCATCTTAAAAATCAGGAAGGGGTTGTCTAAATCCATTAAGGCACTTAGCATAAATATGTGTAGAACTACAGACCTGTCATTCTGGGTTAGGGAGAAAAGAGAAAAGACACCCTACACACTGAGCATATATGAAATTACAGACAGTTTAAGTCAGACTGTGCAGTTCATGGCCTGTCAACTTCTCCATTTAACATCCATTTTCAAGATTCAATTGATAAATTTGCCCTAAGTCTTGCCACACAAAGTTTTGGAAAAGGGCAGGCAAGTAATCTTCCATTATTCCTTTCTTCACAAGCATTTGAAAACAATTGTGGAGTCATTTTAGACTTCAATAGTACAAAGGGATATCTATTTTACAGTAAATGGGTAAGGATTAACAAAGATAGGATGTAGACAACAACATGAATACCTACAGCAATGAAGCACTATGAAATACAAATAAGCATTTAGATTGCAGACTGCACTTTAACAACCAAAATAGAAATCTATGTGCTGGAAAGGGTAACAGTGAAGATAATAAAAAAGTGAGCATAGATTAAAAATGTCACCCATGAACAGAGAAGCTGGTCTGTGGGGGAGGGGAGGGGTATTTTCTTTTTACTCTTAAAACAATTTCACTTTCAGTGTAGGTCTTCAGAAAATGTTGTACCTTGTTCAGGAATTAATTTGGTCACTGCTGTGCTGCTAAGCTTGTTCAGACAAACTATTGCCCCTGTGGATATTTGAGAAGTAATGAAAACTTGAGTTCAACAAGTTTTTCTGTGCAGCTCTGAAACTACTTGTGGTTTTTATTTTTCAGACTGGAGTGCTAATAGAGAAAGTCACTTTATGAATGTGGTCAAAAAATGGGTAGTAGCTGACATAAATAAGGCAGGAGATCTTTCTCCTTTTCAATGCCTTTATTTAAAGAGATTCAGCTCAGGTGGGAAGAAATCGACGGGTCGCGCCCACGCCGCCGCTGTCCCCAAGAGTGGCACGGAGGAGGAGGGTGATGCAGCTCTGTCCGCTGGTCTGCAGGCAGAGCTGGGGACTGCGTCCTCACGGGAGATTCGCAGATTCCTGCTTTTCAGTCCAACACTTCGGGTCCCCTCCTTATGGAACATCTCTTTAGGTCAGGGTGTGAAGCAAAAAGGATCCAAGCAGGCACTGGACTTCACTCCCATCCTTAGACATCACCTAGGGTCCCCTAATTCTGTGTTGGCTCGTTGTTTTTAGGGGTTTTCTAGGAAAACTCTAGCGCGGTGCATTTCTCATTTGCTTACATGGTCCCAGGCCCCTCCTATTCTCCTGGGCTGCGTGTCCAGGGGTAGCTCCGGGGCAAGCATTGGGAGGACAATGGCTAAATCACCAACCATTGACGGGCAATTAAAGAACTCTTTACAATTAAGCTAATTTAACAGCAACTGGTCCCACAGTTTTTTTTTTTTTTTTGTTTGTTTTTTTTTTCCTTCCTTAAATAAAAATAGGTATATTTTTATTCATAACAGTATCCCTTTTGCACGTGATAGTGAAAATGTGCTACTTAACTCATTAAATTACTATGGGTCATTTACTTACTCTACTGTCACTCTCAGGTAGGTGACCAAAGATTGGCAATACATGGCCACCAGTCAGCAGCCAATGTAATACAAACTACCAGGCTCAAAAAAGGCAAAAAAGCAAATGAAAATGAAATTGCTGTGGAAACATCTTTTCCTTGAAGAGCTACTGGTGCATATATAAGATTTTGAGTCCTATGCCTGCAGGATCTCTGATTCCTCTGGGCTGAAACGATGAATACTTGATCCTTAAATGCATTCCCTTGTAGATCCAAGGTTCCACCCAAGGTTCTCACCTGGTCTTACCACAGACCCATTTTAAAGGATTGTTTAGGCTGATGGGGATTGTATTTAGGCATAAACACCCAAGCTCTGGTACGGCTCATTCCCAGGGGCTGCAGGTCAGTGCTGCCTGGTGTTGTTTGCAAGAGTAAAATAACCCTCCAAAAATCATACAAAGGAGTATCATCTGTTAAAGAGTAATGAGAGATAAATAATGCTTCTATTCCTATTGGTAGTCTTTGGAAAACAGAAGTGAAACAACCTCACTGATGCTGCTTAACTGGAAAGAAAAGCCATTCAAATTTTTACATCAGGACACAAAAATATCATAGTTTAGGGACTGTGTGGTTTAAAGCAAAGAGAATATTCTTCATACATAAAGCTTGGTAGGAAAAACTGGAAAAGGTTAATGGGAAGTTAGTGGTGTGCTAGAATGTAACCTGTACAGCTCTTAGTAGAAAACCACTATTCACTGTTCTCTGATGCACTGTCATTTTCCTTTATAGGGTTTGTCAGGGTTCCTCTGCCTTCAGAGTTGTATTTCAATTTTCAAGACACCTGCTCTCTCCAGCATATTTTTTCCAGTTTTCCTCTATGTTTCTTCAGCAAATCCCTAGCCAGCCTAGGGTTTGAATCCTTTCATTCTCTCATTTATGAAGTCTCTCTTTCTCCCTACAATTTCTCTTTCCTGCATTCTTTTCTTTCAAGCTATCACAATAGCACTAGTCCGTAAACACCCGTACTTCTCTTTCTTACCTCTGTTACCTCTCCATTAGAATAGAGTCTCTTGTTCAGTCAAATTGACTTTCTCAGTGTTCCATCATATTTACTGGAATTTCGGCCCTCACATGGAACAATGACTGGGCCATCCATAATGAACCCTGACAGTAGCTGCCCTCTGGGTCTTTAAATAACATATCAAGCATTTTTCCTTCTTAGATTATTTACTTTGTATTGATTTGAAGCCACTGGTGATCCACAAAAGAAGACCAGAGCAGGGTGAGGGTGACCGCAGTTCTTTAGTACGACCATTTGTACAATAGATTAAGTGCTGTACTTCATCTGCAGCATGATTAACAGGATCAAAAGTGCTGGCAGGTAGCTCTGGAGGTTGACCGTCTGTTTTGACTAAAGTTTTACAAAGACTTGCTATCAAATTATTGCTCAAATATGAAGTGGGTGGTACATATATCTACTTTTTCTTGTTTGTTTTTGTTTTTGTTTTTTTGCCTGGTGAGGTGTATGCAGGCTGTGTGCTCTTTCCTGCAGAGAAAAATTTATGCAGTCATAGAACGGTTTGGGTTGAAAGGACTTTAAAGATCCTCTTTAAGGGCAGGGACATCTTCCACTAGAACAGGTTACTCAGAGTTCTATCCAACCTGGGCTTGAGCACCTCCAGAGATGGGGAATTCATGATCTGTCTGGGTAACCTGTCCCAGTGCCTGAACAACCTTGTAGTAAAGAATTACTTCCCAATAACTAATCTAAACCTCCAGTCTTCATGTAGACCCACTTCATGTGTTAGAAGGGACTCTAAGTTCTTCCTAGAACATTCTCCAGGCTGAACAGCCCCAACTCTCACTCTGCCTTCATAGGAAACATTATTATGTTATAAGAAACAAATTACCATTCTCCACCACAGTACAGCCGTGTCAACAAGAGGAACAATACTGACATGGTCCCTAAACTACTCCGCAAGTCTCTGTTGACTAGCCTGCATTATGTTGCCAAAAGAAAAGCTGTTTCACAGCACTGCCTTCCTATTCACACCTGACTGCTCTCAAGCATCACTTCCGTGTGTGTCCCTATTTTTCTGTGTGTGACATAAGGGTGGTAAATGGGAATGTAACCCAAGCCATCTCCCTTTTTTTTCTTTCCTGTTGTATGCCATCCATGTGCATACATCTGAGGGAAGTGAATGGGGAAAAGTGCATCAAGCCAGAGGGTAGCTGTAGTATGAGCTGTCTCTCTTTGTCATAGCGTTCTTGCCTGGCTTGAGCTTCCCCGACTCAGCTCTTGAAATGCAGCAGCAATCCAATTTTATTATAGCAAAATATACTAATACTGTCCTTTTTTTACAAATGATAAGAATAGCATTTATTTCTGCCTGAGATCAACCATATTTCTAAACTCTTCAGAATGTTTGCACTAAAATATTAACATAGGTAACAATTACATGACAAAAGCTTATTATGCTATGACATATAATAGATTTTGTAATTTTACATACACAGAATCAGATTCTTTATAGTTATAAAATCACAAAAGCACTCTTTTAACTGCTGTGACTGGGTAAAATTACTGCTCATAATTTCTTTTTTTCCCCAACTGTTTACTTCTGAAAACTCCACATCCAATAGTCTCTATGGGGAAGCTCAGTACAAATCTAACAATTCCATATATGCAGTAAAATAAAATAAAATAAAAAATTTATTTAAAAAAGAAAAAAGGAAAAAAAAGAGAACTTGAGTGCACTGAAAAAATAAATGCATTATTTGTGATACATGTTTACTCAAACTGAAGGACTTAAGTTACAATAAAACATCCCCAGCTGTTGGAGTGAATCCAGAGGAGGCACCAAGGTGATCAGAGGGATGGATCTCCTCTGCTATGAGGAAAGGCTGAGAGAATGGGGATTGTTCAGCCCGGAGAGGAGAAAGCATTGAGGTGATCTAACTGTGGCCTCCCAGTCCCTGAAGGGAGCTCACAAGAAAGATGGAGAGGGACCTCTTACAAGAATTTGGAGTGTGAGGGGGAGAAGGGGGAATATCTTCAAACTGAATGAGCAGGTTCAGATCAGATATTAGGAGGAACGTCTTTGCTGTGAGGATGGTGAGACCCTGGCACAGGTTGCCCAGAGAAGCTGTGGCTGCCCCACCCATGGAAGTGTTCAAGGCCAGGCTGGATGGGGCTTGGAGCAGCCTGGGATAGTGTAAGGCGTCCCTGCCTATGGCAAGAGGGGTTGGAGCCAGACCACCTTTCAGGTCCCTTCAACCCAGCCCATTCTGTGATTCTGATTCATTGGGCACTTCCTGAATGATGGACTCTACTGGGAACTCAGCATTAGATTAGGACAGCATCAGATTCATGGTTCTTAGCCAGAATCATCACCCCAGTGCTGCACTGACCTCATGTACACATCAAGCAGCCACCTGAAGCTGGCCTTAAACAGGCCAGAACTGGTGCTGGCGTGAAGAGAAAAAATGTCAGGGAGCTTGTCAGGAAAGAGAACTTACTCTTTTTCTCATTAATGGGCCAATAGGGAGCATGTGTGTGTCAGGCCAGCTACTGCACAGGAGCACATCAATAGCAACAGTGGCAAGAAATGCCTCCCTCCATCTTTAAGCCAAAAACTCTGTGTCATTTCCTCTTGGACCAGAGCCTTGCTACCATGATTCATGCTCTTCTCAGTTACTTCAACCCACTGCATCTGGAGCTGCAGATGCAGAATAAAAAGCTGCAAAACCAGACACACTCATGAGAATCCTGACTGTGGAATAACTGTCTATGAGACTGGGGTGAGACATTCTGGTACACTGAAAATAAAGTCTTGTCAAAGGTCCAGCCCTTTTTTCTTGAGCAAATCATAACGGAGCCACAAAGAAGTAAGAGGGAGGTCTTTTAGGTCAGCAACCAAGTTATTAACATAATGGGTGAACATATTTAATATTACTCTCATGTTTACCTCCATTGTCTAGATCTACCAGTGAGAAAAGTGCAGGCAGATGGAAAGCAGAAATCTGTTTCTGTGGTGCAAGGAAGCAAGGAAGTTTCCATTGCTTTCACAGCCTCTAGAGCTTAAGATGTACTTTTTCCCCATAAGCAATAAATTCAGTTAAGAAATAACATTTTGGACACAACTATCTTTGACTCATTTAGTGAATCTGAGTCCAGCTGAATTTCTCTCCAGACTGGGGAAATCTGAATTTTTCAGCTTCATGAATCACTACCAGCTTTCCTCACTTGACTCCAGAGTCACCCAGTTCCCATTCTTTGGACATGAACACATTCAGAAACAATGTGAAATAATGGGTGGAGGGTCCTTCTGATGCAGTGCCTGGCTGTGAAGAAGGGTTAGTCATCTAGAGCCTGACAAAACTCTTCACAAGAGAGCTGGTGTCCAGTTATTTAGAGGAGAACACTGAGTACAGCATGTTCAAAGCCAAGTAGTATCTTCCAGGCAAACTGATACCACTTCCTGTAATTTTTATATAGTAGCTACAATGTCTTGCAAAAATTATGGCTTGAAGCTGCACAAACCAGGTATAAATGAACAAATTACCTTGGCAAATGGAACAGTAGCTACAGATGATGATGATGTAAAGTGGATGGATTTGTATCTACATAAGACATTCAACTTAGTAGCTTTTAAATATATTCTAACACAGTTTTGCCTAATGTTCTTATGCTAATATCAGGCCAGAGAGAACCATGCTGTATGAATGTTATTCATCAGTGTCAGTCAAACCAGTCATAAACAGAGTTTAGCATTTTCTTTAAAACATATTTTTGTTGTTATCATGCTCATGCCTAATGAAATGTAACAAAAGAGCAGTCTCCAAACACTGCCACTGCAAATTTAGATGACATTTAACAAAGGATAGCCATTAAAATTAAGCAATTTGGTTTAATTGTCTCCAGCCATTCTGCATGGAAAACCTTATCAAAACATCTGACAGAGACTATCCTAATTTATTTCCTCAGTTTAAATATAATTCACACTACAACCAAAGTTGATTCTGTCAACTCTACTACACCATTTTTAATGGGAGGGTGGGCAGAGAAGAGAATGAGAGGGAAAAAAAGGATATATAGATAGTCAGTCAAGGAATTTGTAATTAATCTAACTAAATAGGTTCACAAACCATACTACTGGCAGACAGACTATAAAATCTTCAGAAATGTTGAAATGTCTAGATGTAAGTTCCCAAATGCATAGACACTTTAAAAAACAGGATGTAGGCTCCCAGCTCACTGCACTAAGTGTCTTACACCAAATTTGTGTGTACTTTCCTTCCCACTCAACCCCCTGGCTGCAGGGTAAATGACTGGAGAGAAATTTACAAAAGGATGAAGCATCTAATCCCAAGCCTCTAATCACCACTTTTGAATTTTAAGCAAAACAGTGTGTATCTTTCTAAGCTGTGCCTCGCTATTACTTATGCAGAAAGATATCTAAATATTAAGATACTTGCATTGTAGTCTGTCTTTGGTGAGACTTAAGCAAGAAGCAGCTTCATGAATGCAGCTCAGGGACAAAATCTAACAAGGCCTCTCACTTCTCTGACTCCACCCTGCCCATTTTCTACATCCAGTCCAGTATCTGCAGCACTCTCACACAATGTCCCATTTTCAAACATCTAATTCTGAAAACTGAAAACTTCAGGTGCAAATCTCCAGCACTGCTCTGTGACAGCCATGGGCCTGTGCATCAAGGCTAACTGTACTGCTGTTGGAATAACCTTCATGAAGAAAATTAATCTCCTTTAAATGGAGAAGAGCCATGACTCCTATACCTTCAGATCTTGTTCTACTCATTCTTGTTTTTTTCTGGGATAACCTGAATCCAGGGCTTCATTGTATTTAGTCCCCTGCTTAGACTGGCCAATGAGAAGGGGGAACGTCAACCACAAAAATCAGAAAACCCTGTGATCGTGGCAAAACCTGGTGAGACATCTATGGTGAACTTGTCAATTTTTAAAGATGACTGTATGGTAGGGGCTATGAACAAGCCAAGCACAGTGAGTATGAGATGACCACCTGGGCTATGTACAAAAAGCACCTTCACTTGCATACATTGAACAACAGTTACTGTACAAATTCATTAGCTGGTTGCGGCCCTGATATTGAGAATTCCTTCAGACTGGCTAGTTCTCATTCTGAAAAAAAAATTGTCTTATTTGGCATTTTCTTGATTCTCCAAGAAGTGTCCAGATAACAATATTAAAGGAAGGTGTCAACCAGGGACAATTTCTGGGACAATTGCTTCTCCATTGTTCACCTTGACAAACAAGCCTTCCCAGAGTACCCATTTATCAACAGTCTGCACCATATTTTACATTCAAAGGTTTCTAACACTGTGAACACCTGGAAAAAATCTAAACCTCCCCCCTGCTGCTGGCAGATTGCAGAGCAGAGAGCTCTGTGCATCATTGATTGAGATCCACTCTACTGAGGGTGAAACAATCCTATCAATCTAAATACAAAATTAATATTTAGAGACATTCTTTGGATAGGTAAGGTGAGGTTATCAGCTCTTGGCAGATTGTATAAATGTATGCATGGTAGGTTTCCCCAGGAAGTGATCTCTAAAAGGTATACCCCAGCAGAATTACTCTAAGAATTTTGTTTCTTTGTCTTTATTTGTGCTTTCTAAAACCCAGCTTTTACACAACTTCAGAGTTTTACATTTCGTGGAAGAAGGTGTATTTACCAGACTTTAGTATCCTACTGAAAGCAAGCACATGTCTTTGGAAAACCTTTGTCCAAAATCTCTGGTACCTGTGGCCTATTTATCTTTTTATCTGCAGATTGAGAAAATAGGAACCAAAGATTTACACAAAATGGACTCTTAACAAAAGGTTTAAAATTACAGTACATAACAACTATGTATCTGTAAGGAATACTGTTATTCCTTCTTTTATTGATTCTTTTCCCCTTCAATTTGCTCAAAAAGCTCCTCAAAAGCAGGGCTAGTCAAAGCATCCATTAAATGGTGGGAGCAGGAGGGCCTGTCAAGGGAATAATATCTTGTGTGAATATTTTAATTTAGTCATCATTTCCTGAAGTTCTTTATTCCATTAAACTATGGAGAATAAAAAAGTTTGTTCAGGTTTTATATGTTGAAAACTGGATTTGTTCCTTTGGCTTTTTGTATTTAAATTATAAAACAGAAACCTTTCAGCAGAAAATATCTTGCCAACAGTAAAATATTTTTGTGTGTAGTCAGTTTCCAAAAAAAAAAAAAGTTTATTTTTTACTGGCCATTCTTATCATTGATCTTTCCCTGACAGTGTGGAACACAAGGTCAGTGAATTATCACACAGAAGAAAATTATTATCTTTTCTCACTGTAGTAAACACTAGGCTAGCTTGTCTCAAACAATATGAGAGATACCATTTAATTTAGACCTTAATTGATTTAGTCTACAGTCAGGTTGATGAATAAACTGTTGACAATACAAAAAATGAAACTGAGCTAAAACAAAAGAATTAATATATACTGAAAAATTCAAGTCTGGAAATGGTGGACATTCAAGCTTGAGCTGGTTGAATTAACTTAGTTATCCACTTAAAATCTGATGTAAAAGCTCATAATGAAAAGGAATTAGTACAATATTGCTTATTTAGTTCCCATCAGCAAAACTGTCATTTTAGCTCTTCATGGTTATATTACAGCCCTCTCACTTCAGGTCTTTCCAGTTAAATAAATATTTTATTGTTTATTAGCAGTGTCACTGTCCCACCAAAAGCATACATCTAAGTACCAGTAAGACCGTGCATATAATTAACTAATTAGATACAGCAGGACTGTTTGCCAACAGAAGAAAAAAAAATCACATTTCAACCCTTGATATCCCCACAGAAGGAGTTGCGTAAGGTCAGAGTGAAACCTTGGCTCTGCCTTTCTGACACACGGAGTAGTCCAGCTGAACAGGCACAGTTGGTGTTTTTCTGCTGAATTGTTGCAAAAATGTGAGCCTGTCAGATAGCAGCATGAAGGAATCTGACTCATATTCACAATGTTCCTGAGGTGCTCGGGGTGATGGCAGTAATGTGACTCTGTTGGCTTCAAGCACTCAAGAGAGGTAGAAGAAAAACACCACAATATGATATGTATGGTCTTATTCTTAAGCATTCTACAGCAGTGGATAGACTGGAAACAAACAAACAACAGAAAAAATGGAGCCATGTGCTATTTAGGTAAGAAGCAGTAAAGACAACATTCACTAGTGATTGCCTGTGACAGGAGATGGGTTCAGAGCCAAGCATGCACACATCTGCCTTCCCTGCCAGAAAAATATGCCTGGGTAGAAGTTAGCTGCTAATCTTTTCACCAGGGTATTTACAGTCCTACTGGAACTGTAGGACTGGAAGAGTAGCTATGGAAGATTTTTAACAAATCTTCTTCATGTTTGCAATGAGGAGATTAATGTACACATTTTTTATGATGAGCTGAAGTTTCTACTCTGCACAAAACTTCTACATTTTTCTGAGTGCCCTAACACCTTTTTTTAATACTGGAGAAAGAAAACAGAAATCACCTGTACTGACAGGCAGTGTGAACCATGGATTTCAGCCAAATTCACACCAGAACACAGGAAAAGTTGGCAAAGAGAGGAGCCACAAAACTTCAATTATCCATTTGAAGTGATTGAAATATCAGGGGCAACACAGACCCATTGTTGACCGAAAGACTGGCCACAAAGTCATCACTGAATGACCCTGCGCTTCAACACACAGGGCTGAAATGTCACTTCAGCAGGCATTCCACATTCTGCTTATCCACAGCCTCAGCCCTCAGGAGTGGTGTGGGTGAAGCTGATATCCCTTTTAAAAGGACACCTATCTCCAACTCAGCCACAGACTGGATGGGGTGATGATCATTCCCCCTTTGTGTTGTTGAACCACCTTGGTCTTTGTGTGTTACTTCGACAAAAAAGTCCCACCTGAGATAGGTCTTACATGAGTAAGTATATCTAAGCAAGAGAAAAGGTAAAGTGGCTGCCATGTGATAATCAGTTAAATTTTTTGTTATTCTAAGCTGTGTTTTTAATAGCTCAGAGTGGCAGAAAAAATATGAAAAAAAAAAAAAGTTCTCCTTCTCCAGTAGTAATCTGCACCTTAATTATAACACTGTTATTAGCACCTTGTAATAAGGCTTGAACTCAAAAAAAAAAAAAAAATTAAAGAGATTAATGCAGAAGATACAACTGTGAAAGTTCATAGTGGAGGAAGCTTTGGAAAAGTAAATGGATGTGACTCTGATGGCAGAAGTAGACTATGCCTGATGAAAGAAAGCATAGCATTTATAAAGAAATGAAAGAAAACTCCTAGTATTTATAGTGGGAAAGAAAATGTGTAAGAAGTTACAGAAAATCCTCTGCCAAGCAGTGCTGCTTGATGAGAGCTAGTTTGAAGTTTACAGAACATCCCTGAGATAAGCAAAGCAGTAGGAGCTAATAGATAGAAAGGGGCTTCCTGACTGCCTGCTCCCGTATCAGGAGATAGCCAAGGCTTGCTTTTTTTCTGGACACACTGCAGCAGTTTGATTTGCTGACCTACTTGGGTGGATCAATTTGCCAAGAAGACTCTGTCCAAAAAGCCATCATTTGTATCGTGTGATGTAGCCAAACAAACCTTCAATTTTGCCAGAAGCAAGACTGATTCAGTAGCAGGAGACTTAGCACAAGCTGTCTGGGGTGGTGCTGTGATTTATCTGCAACACTGGCTAGGACAGGGCGACTCTTTTCTTCACTACTGTCGCCTGAAAGAAGGCAGAAGGAACAAGTCTCATTAGTCCTGGCCACCATCCTAGGAGGCAAAGTGCTGCAGAACCATAAAAATCATACAAATCCAGGAAAACAGGACTAGGAGGCACCTCAAGAAGCTGCCTAATTCACATCCTACCACTAGCACTGCACTTCTTGCTACCACCATAAATGTGGCTGTGAGGAACTATTCACAAAAGAGTAAAATGTGAACCAAAGTGCATACACAGACACCCACAGCAATGCTGAAGGAACGGGAAACTGAAACTCATTTACTACATATTCATTTTCACCTTAGACACTGTAGCTTTTGTAAGTCCAGTCTAAAAATAAAGTCAGAATGTTGGCTAATATTACAAAGAACTTGATGGATGTACTATAGAGCTCTTGAAGAAAGGGTGATAAAATAATCCTTTTTTCCCCCATTGAGATTTTCACTCTATTTTTAGGTCTGTTTGTTTCCCCCCTCTGAAATATTATAATTATTGGAGAAGCAGAGCAAACTTTTGAAGGAGAAGCTGAAAATTTCCTGATGTTACCAAAAATTTCAAATTGTACTTCTGGCTTCTGAGCAGTTTCCTTTATCTCTGCGTATAGAAATAACACAGCTTCGGGGCAAAGATCCCTCAGAAAATTAATACCTATTTTTGGTATTGTTTCTTTCTTTTTTTTCCTGTCTTTTTAAAAGTACATGTTCCAAATACAATCTTGTAAACTCTCAACAGTATTCTTCTTCGATATTGCAGTATTTTCATAAACAACTTCAGTCTGAAAAAAAAGAAAAAAATTGTTAGGAAGCAAAGACAGACTGTAGCAGAAGCCAGAAACAAATCTGGTTTCTTGAGAACTTTTCAGTGACTAAAGGGAGCTCTGTTCATTTGCATCATTATTCTGGTGCTTGGGTCAAAGCTATGACTGCATTTTTGTATTTGAAGAAGTTTCTTAGTGGTTGCATATACAGTAATGTGCCAGAGTAGCTGGAGGGTTTTTCTAATGTATTTGTTTTATTTATGAAATAGACATCTACTGTTTACTTTTGATTTCCCTGGAAGCCTTTGTAAGATTGAGTAAGACAGTGGTTCATGTCATATATTTTCAAGATATTTTTCCTTGACTGTATAGAACTGGGCTACTTGAAATAAAAACTTTTTCATTTGTGGTTAGAATTTGCTGCTAAAGCTCTCTCAGTTTTTCCTTAAAAGTAGATTTTCCAGAGCTGAGTCACAGGTCATGCTCAATATAAATAGGGGACAAACAGCACAGGCCAGGACACAGCATTGCAATAGAATAAAATATTGCAGCAACACAGCTTCAAAAAGATGCTCACAGTACAGCTCCTGTGAGTCACAAAACTTTCAGGATTACTCCTTTATGTGCCATCCAGGCACATAGAGCAGTCACAGTTCTGGCACATTCAGTCTGTCCTTCAGGAGGTGTAGGCTGATACCTCTGCCATCTCAGGGCTATTTCACATGGATCATAGGTGTTCCAGCAGCCTGAACAGTTGGACGTTTTTTAGAAACAAGTGGGAAACTATTAGCCTTTTCATATGATCTCAAGATTCCTTCAGTGAAGAAAACATTTTGGGAACGTGGGTTTATTTCAACTTAAGACCCAAGAAATATCATGGCTTAGTGTTTTATAGCTGCTGCCCAACCCATTCCATTTTGGAATCCAAAATGTGTTGCATTAGTCATTGGTTGCATCAGTCAGCCTTTTCAGCCCTGTCAGCTCTCTCTGAAAGCATGACAGTAGAGCAGAGGGGATCTGGGCTCCCGCACATGACCTGGCCATCCACTGCCTCCTCAGACATAATGGCTGGACACAGGACAAGGCAGGCACATGCTGTGGTCCCCAGATACACAGCACTGCCACACCTTCATTTCAGAAGGACAGGCATTCTTGCAGCCAATATAACTAGTTCCCTGGAGGCAGATTGATGAGGAGATCATATTCTCTCAGATCTGAATCTACGAAGAATAGCTGAAAAACTTACATATTAAAAACTCTTCCTGGTCCTTAAGCGCTAAGAAGGAAAGTAACTCCTTCAGACACGGTTTGTTACTGCTTTCCAAAGCTGGGCAGCCCAAATAAGTGCATGCCCTTTGCTTTGGAATGTCAACTGCTAGTGCTAGCAGTGTTTTACTCAACAGTGGTGAGCATTAGTAACAACTCATAAGTAACCATCAATGGAAAATGGCTCAAGAGAATGGCCCTTTCAGGCAGCTGTGGACCATTTGGTACATCAATGGTCATACCTGTATTCTCCTTATCACAAGAAATGGAGAAACCACAGGGTTTATGTGAGCCAGACTCACATAAATGCAGGTACCAAGGTATCAAGGTGGGGTACACATTTCCCATTTAACTCTTTTGAGAGGCAGAGCTCTTATTTACATCCAAGATATTTCCCACGTTAATACATGTCCTCTCCTACATTTTAGAAAACCACATTTGCCCTCTAATAACACCTGGAATTTTACTCATAAAAAAAGACCACCTGGCAGAATTGTAATAGCATAGTCAGGAGTGGCAGGCTGGCTGCTGGACTTGCACTTGCAGACTGAAGGACAGTGCTCTTCTTCTGTAAGATCAATGTCTTTGCCTACTAAGTGCCAGTGTGATCAAAAGCAGGGTGGCACAACTGTGTAAAAAAAAAAAAAAAAAAAGATAAGGGTTTTCTTTCCTTATGTGCTCATATATTGTCCTATAAAGACCATTCCAGAAAGTTTGCTACATTCTGATCCTTTTTTCATTCTAAATGCCTGTGCTGACATACAGGCTGACTGAAATACTGCAGTTATTATAAAATAATCAGGGGAATTTGGGAAAGCAATCTTCTTGTACTAGCTGCCTCTGCAAATAATCCTTGCAAATGGAAAAAGAGCAAATGTGTGTCAGATTTTGCCATGGACCAAAAGACAAGTTGAAGAACCATCTATGGTTGTGCAGTTGTGCACAACAGCAGGAAGCTTTGACAGTCCTGTGTTCTTTCAGAAGACCTCTTGTCCCAGCTCCACATCACATGAATTATCACAATTATTGTGAGACACTTGACAGGCTATCAAGGTACTTCATGACATTTAGCCCTTCTTTAGTCAACTCTGTCACCAAGGCAACAGAAGTGCACTGTCAAAGTGACACATTCCATGCTCAGGTGTTAGCCATCATAAATGTGATCTTGTCAGTAGTGGATGAGCTGAGATGATTGAACTTTTGGATGAGTCTGATTAACTGATAAGTCTACAATCTAAACAACTGTTTTCAAAATTATACTCTATGTCTTTGAGAGAACAGAGAAAATATGGCTTGAATTATGAGGTATATTTTCTTCTCACTATGAATTAGTTTTTGCTGAATTTACATCAAAGTCACCTTATTATGGTGTTCAGTGAAACTTAGAAGCCAGCAATTGCAGATATATTACCAGAATATAAGAAAAGGATTAATGGAGAGATTTTCATAAGGTTGTCTTGAAGTTACAAGAAGAAAAAACATCATACCAAGCTTCTTCTGATTTGTGGTTATGAGTGCTTAGTCATGTATGTATGTATAACTTTAGCACCATGTGGCTATGAGTGCATAAAAAAGCATTTGTATTGATATCACCAGTTAAGAAAATCAAGTCCACAATTAAGACAGAAATAAATTTTAATTACAAATGAAGGTTATGTAAGTGCACATGGAATAATTAGAGCCTTTATAGTGAAATCCTGAATGCTTTTTCATGAAGACATAAGAAGTTATAGCAACATCTGGTTCAATAAAAGAATAGAATACTCTTTTCATTTTTTAAGTACCTGCTAATGTGAAAAGAAAATGTCTCTGAACTGGAACACTGGCAAAGTGCACACACTGCACTTTGAAAGTTATAGCAGCATGTTGTTTATTGATGCATGTTGAATGTTTTAAAGTAAGGCATGACAAGCAATACATAAAGAAGTAAATAAACTAATTTAGTTCTTTTTACTGTTACTCATGTTATCCAGGCTGTGCAGTGGAAAACAAAGTGGCACCTTGCAGAAAACCGGCAGACAGCACAAACATAAAGACCCCCCCTTTACAAATACTTCACTGGAGAATGTCCTTTAGAAGCTGGGGGTTTTTGCAGTCTTTGATAATATTGTAGAAAGATAAATTCCTTTTTATCCTCTGCATGTGACTACAGGAATTTGCCAAATTTTTTTTAATAAAAAAGGGCACATCACTTCTGATCACAGTTACTGTGATTCTTTGATTATAAGCCAAAATCCTAATGTTTCACAGTCCATGGCAAATAAATTTATGTGGCTGTTAGAGGAAGAAATGCCCTGAAACAGAAAAATAGTAGCACTTGTGTTGTCATTACAGTGACATCAATTGGGAATACCCTTAGGATGACTGTGCCCCAGAAGTACCCACTAAACATCTCATGGAAGGAATAGGGAAATACAAGCTAAAATAAAATTGCTCTATAAAGATCTTTCAGTGGTAAAAGCAATATGACATGTGATTGCACTTCCTGTGTGCATAAAATTTGCACAGGAAGTCTAGGAAGTTAAGATGTCTTTGGAGCCTACTTTGGTCAAAAGAACTCAAAGAAAATGTGTTTTCCATTACTCCCTCTAGTTGGCCCTTACTAAGAGGTTCCCTAAACACAGATAGCAATACCTCATTTTGAAACAAAAAAAAAAAAAAAAAAAAAAAAAAAAAACCCTTCCACTTTATCTGAGTTTTGACTTGAAATCTGAAGACTTGGATTCCCTGAGAACACAAAATCCTATTCTGCAGAATGATTTTTTTTCAGGCTGTAAAGGTATTAGCTGACAACCCTTTATTCATTCACCTTCTACACCGACTTCCTTAAAAAGTGTCTTATGAAAAAAAGTGTTGCATTGACCTCAGCAACTTGCTCTATAAGAAAAATATAAGAAAAATATGATGCAAAACTAATGTTACAACCACAAGAGAGAAAGAAAAAACTTTCTGGAATACTGCCATTCCAAATAAAGGACTTTTTAATAATTATTTTATCTTCTTTCATTTTCTTTTTCATTCTCACTTTTTGTTACTTCCAAAGTAATTTGGGAGCTATTACTTAATAACTAAATATACTTCTTGTTGCTCTTTTTCTGTAACTCAGAGACCCCAAGGTCTTCTGCAGGTGGAAGTGATGACACCTAAAGACAGATAAAGAGATTTAGTACTTCTTTCTACCTCAGCTTAGTTAAGAGAGAGCAGATAGATCCTCCTAAATCTCCTGTGTACACAAGTTCTGACTTACATTAAAACAAAGCCATCATAAAACATCTCAACAGGGAAGATAAAACCGAATTTTGCCAACTACTGTGGGGCAGAGCAGGGCTGTGTCCAGGACACAGACTGGGAGTGGGAGAGGCAGGCACTGTCTGATTTCTTTGTCTGGCAGAGGAGGGGCTGGGGGGGTTATCAGAGGGGCTTCAGCATCACTGCTGCACTTCAGACAGTGCAGCAAGGCTCTGAGGTTTCAGTTTCCCCACACAAATTATCCCTCTCCTGCATGTGCCTGTAGCAGGTTCTGAAATGGCAATTCCCATGCACGCACAGCATATCCATGGGCATGGCACTCTGTAGATTGATCTGATAGATATAAACCCAGAACCAGCTCTAAGTCACAGGCAAAATGCATTTCAGACAATATGGTCCCATTGCCACTGTAAAAAGATGATGAGGAAGTTGTGAATGGGAGAGGTTTAGGATACAATCTTCAGACAGAAGAATTTTGTTTATTTTGTTGTTCTGGGACATGAGATACCATTTTTCTTCTGAGCAGCAGGTTATCTGCATTTGGGAATCCACTTGGAAACATCAAAATAGAGAAAAGCATTCACTTTTCCTTCACACTGCAACCTCATTGTTTAAAAATTTTTCTTGAGTTGCATGAATATATTTATTCGAATAGAATAGCAAGAAAGAGTGAGCAGAGGTATGATTAAATTAGTCTGATGCCTGGTAAGTTTGTTTCAGTGAAGAAAAGCAGCCCCAGCTTTGAATATAGGATTCCTTCTTTCCTTTATGGGCAGAAATTATTAAATTTTATACAGACATATGTTGACTTCATGAACATGCACACAAAAAGTCCAACAGCAACAACTAGGAAAAGAAAAATAACAGAAAGAAGCCTTAGAAGTTTTTCCAGAAGAGATCAGGAAACTAAAAAATTTCAACCTAACCAAGTCTAACTGAAGTAGTTGCATTCTGTGGCATACGTGATCTGAATGGGTTTAATTCATTTTAATGACTAACAATGCATTTATTATTTTGCACTATGTAATAACAGATAGATAGTGATATCTTTAAAGTATTAAAAATGCAAATGATCATAAGATTTTCCATCTCAGTCTCTCTCCTGTTTTTGTTGGGCTGATTAAGGACTAGCTTCACTATTTAACTCCATGATTAGCATATTGTCTGTGATGTTCTGTGTTCTGGTTATGAACCTGAAAAGTTAATTTGAGGAAAAGGAAAATAAATACTTTAACATTGATTTGTATGAGAAAACCTGAGCTATTTTTGCTTCAGAAATACATAATCTGATACCTGTTCAGCTGCTATGGAAGTTCTGACTTTGTCTTTTTTAAGCCTACTCCTGTTTTATTGATTAAACATGTCACAGTTTTAAAACATCTCCATCAAGGACTATTTGTGATTATTAATCCCATGAAACAGCTGGAAACACTACTGTGTACAACTGTTACTTTCAAAAGGAAGTGAGTAGAAAATAATCAACAGAAAACAAAATAACCAGTGAGTGTAAAATAATCACAGTGATTTTTGCTGCAAAGAAAACTGACTGATTTCATCCTTTTCATACTTGATGGATCTTTATCAAAGTCTATAACTTTTTTTTTTTTTTTTACTGGAAATTATGGCTAACTGGCTTGTTTCTCCCACCAGCTTTGCCTTTTTTGCATTATGTTTATTGGAATATCCCTGCAATTCACTGTGGTGAGCTCATGACCATGGTCAATGAGTGCCCTAGAGATGACAAATACATCTTGTGATAACAAGCCTGCCACTGAGTGAATAGAAGTTGGGCCTTGTGTTCATCCTGTATTCTTTTCCTTAAGTAATCAGAGGGTACAAATGACTGATAATGTGAGAAATTATTGGTGCCGCAAGTTCAAACGCTTCTTCTGACACCAAGGCCTTTGTCTGGACTGAGTTGAAAGAGTGTTTTACCCCTGCTAGGGCCACGTATTCCTTTGTAACCCCCTCAGGAATAAGCAAATTTCCTGGCACGTATGTAGTCACCATGATCTCTGTGACAGAGAAGATTGGGTGGCAAAGGATTCAGCTTTCACAACTGAAAGAAAGTAGCAGAGTTTTGCTTGGCTGTTTGTGGTTTCCCCCACCTTGAATGCAAAGACCTGTGCTGTTCTAGCACTTCCACTGTGTCCTGCAGTTTGTTGGAACTGGAAAAGGAGTGATGAAAAGTTTTGCCATTGTAAGGGAGATCCAGCAGACAAAGAATGAACACAGGTGGTTTTGGTTCTGGTTGGGTTTTTTTTTTGTTTGTTTGTTTGGTTGTTGTTTTTTTGGGGTTTTGTTTTTTTTTTTTTTTGTTTGTTTTGTTTTTTAATTGTTGTTGTTTTGTTGTTGTTGTTGTTGTTGTTTTTAATGGCAAAATTATCTAAAAGAGCTGTTTCTTTGTCTTTGTATGGTTTGTACTCTGGATTCTGGGGACCCAAAATGTAAGCAGCTCTGCAATAGCAGCAAACTGCTTTTCTTACTTTCTTCTTAGCTTGCTGTCAAAACACAAAATTTGAAAATTTGTATCCAGTGTTGTTATAAGAGAAAAGATAGATCCTCTTCATGAAAATGGATTTCTAATTTCCACATGAATACTAGACGACAACCGCTTTTCCTAATAATCTGTAAAGGAAAGTATTTGGGAGTGAAAATAATTCCCTTGTTGCTATCAGGATGTTTGCTCTGTCTAGGCCTGCTTCTTGGAGATTATTATTTTACATCTGGATTGCAGTTATCTGATTGTATCAGAGGTACACAGTAGTATTTTGCAGCTGAAAATAGTCCATCACGGATTCTCAAATTTATTTAGGTTTATGGAAAAAATTCTTATTTGGAAAAGTTAAAAAGGAAGGTGAACAATGTTGCTGAAGATGTAACTCCCACTCACTTCAAACAGTCCATCCCAGTGCTATGCTAAAATAAGACTAGATTTGTTTGCAGATAAGTCTTTGCCGTGTTGATCAAAGATTTAAAGAACAAACTAAATGGTATTATTTTAATTTGTTGTAATTACTTCTACTGTTTCCAATCTTGATAACACTGATTAAGAACACACTACTTATGTCAAAGTTTAATACCATTTTGACAGCATTGTGCCATCTTTCTCTGGAAAGATTATTGTATTTTTCTCAAAAGACAAGGCTGACAATATGGGTTTAATTTTCTAAAAATAACTCCCTTTAGTGATACTAAGAACTTATTCTGGGGCTGTTGAAAGGAAATTTTCTGTTCACTCCCTCCATTGATAGTAAATATTTACAGAAAAGAAGTGTGTCAATTGTAACTGTGGTTTCAGAAGTCTTCTGAGGTTCCCAAAATGGATTGAATCTTCCACAATGCACATGTCAGGGATGGCACAGAGATCTGTGGGCTCTATTTCATCACAAAGAAAAAGCATGGAAGCTTTGAACATCTACTTTCAAAACAACATTGCAATATTTTCTTTCAGGACCATGACAGGTTTTCATAATCATAGATAGGTGGAAAGGAAAGAAAGTCAAATAGCAAAAAACCAAGTCAAATAGCAATGTGTTAGAGAGAATTAATTGCTCTGGCAAATCAAGTACAAAAGGGAGAGGTTTTTTGATCAGTAAAAGTGCAATCTATGCAGCAAAAACTCAAAAATTAAATATGAATTTTAAAGGG
Organism: Onychostruthus taczanowskii; assembly: GCF_017590055.1. Lineage (NCBI taxonomy): Eukaryota > Metazoa > Chordata > Aves > Passeriformes > Passeridae > Onychostruthus > Onychostruthus taczanowskii. The sequence goes on from NW_024498773.1 coordinate 509,615, forward strand.
ACAAGTTGATGGTCATTAGTAGTTTTCATACTACACCTCCTCCCTCAAAGAAATTGGCTGGCAAAATCAAATATTGGATACATTTTTAAGGCATCTGATCCTTGGAGAAATGAGGCTTGATAAACAGAAATTAAAATTGAAGATTTAATGAAAATGCCACTATAGCAAAATAACTCTTCCGGCTGCTATGAGATAGATACTCATGAAAGCTGCAATGAGTTGGATGAGTAACTTGCTTTTAATCAGCCAGCTTTTGCATGATGACTTTTTAAAATATGCAATTTGGTAATAACACAAGAAAATTTTTGAAGTAGCAGCTGGAGAACATGGCAGGAAACCTGAGGTAACAAAGACTAAAAAAATCCTACTTTTTTGCTTATTAGTCAGTGACTAGGTAGTTTGGCTTATCCATACCTTGATTACAAATTAACCAATCTGTTAAATGCCATGTTTTTTTGAGACCACCAGAAGTTGACTAGCATTGTGCAAATAATACTGCATTTTTAACAAGACAGCCTAAGAGTCTGCTAGGATGCAAATCCTGCTGGGTCCATAGGTACAGTACTCATGACATTGAATGTCTTCCCAGTCCGTTCTTCCTTTTCTGTTATAAACATCAGGATCAAAATCAAAGTTCTTGTGCAGTCTTTCCACACATAGGCATTTCCAAACCTCAGTAATCAATTTCTCACCAGTGAATACAGTATCCCAATCAAGTGTCCATGTCTGTCTCTGTCAGGACTGAATTTCTGGCCAGCTCTGGTTAGAAATAGGGCAGCTCTCATGTGTGTTGCCATCTGTGGTAAGATCTTTCGGCAGTGATCTGTGCAGAAATGTCTTTTCATGTATCTCTGGGACCAGGATCTCAGGAAGTTTAGGCACACTCGTTCATTCAAAAATACAAATCAGTGGTATGCATGATTTGGGCATTGAGTTTATCTGCCATGACAATCTGGGGCTCCTGTGCATCTGCAAAGGGGCAAACTCTTACAGGGTGGAGAACATGAAGAAAGAGACCAACAAGGAGGGCTTATAGGACTGCATTTCAGTGCATTGAATTTGAGTACCTACAGTTTTCTCTAGCTTCACTACAGTCATCTTAAACTTTGCAAGATTTTCAGACTGAAGAATCACCTTTAAAGGTTCATTGAAAGCTCTGGATGGACAAAGGAACTGAATAGTCATCTTACTGTTCTATCTGTTCTTCCCACCAAGAGTATCCATCAAGCAGCTTTTCTGGTCCCAAACCTAAGGGTCAGTAGCAGCTCTCAAGCTTCCTCAGTCTGACCAGTTCCTTATGCAGCTGCTCTTGCCTCTTGTGTGAATGTCTTTTAATGGCCTTCCAGAGCCTTCTACATTCTTTTCTCGAGTCTTGGCTTCTAGACTGACCTGCTTATCCACTCTGGCAGGTGATATCTAACCAGGTCATCCTCTTTAAACTGAACTCTGGAAATTCAGATTTGGAGACTTAGTCTTGTGCACTGCAGCCACCAGAGCTGAAAAGGCATGATGTAATTCCTGCTTAACCCTTAAATTAAACAAGTGCTTTCGTGCTGGCTTCTCCCTCCTGTTCAAGAATAAAGATGTAGTGATAAAACAAATTCATTCTGGGCAGTCCTAATGTTTTAGAGGCAAGAAAATATAAGCTATAAACACTTACACAAACCACCAGAGAAGTTTGCAGATGTCGATGAATCTCGGACCAATCCTTTAGCCAAATCATACTTTCCAATGCATCTGTTAATTACTTTACCAGGTCCTATCACAGACTGCACATTCCGAAGTCTAATGCAGTCATGTTGGCAGTGGCATGTCCTTTTGACAGATTTCTTACATGGAAAGTCCCTCCCCTGTAATTAGTGTTCTCTTTTTAGTTTACCAGTAGCATCCCAGTGCTTACCAGCCTCCCAAATGAAGACTGAACCATACTGCATTAGTTAATGAAATAATCAGAGCAGACAGTCTTGTCCGGAGGTAGTTGTTATATACTTCAAACAAATCACAAACAGGAAGAACAGGGAGGGAAAACAAGTGGGTAGGACTGTGCAGTTGCAGTGACTCAGCCTGTGTAATTAGCATTAGATGGTGGCTTTTATGTCATTACTCAATGTAAGGTGAAGTGCAGTATACTTCAAGATGCTGCAGTCTTTCAAGGGAATCTTAGTGCACTTAGTAATGAGTAGTTCACTCATGCACCATGTCCACTTCATTCCTCAGCACGCAGCTTTCAGCACCCTTAGGGCCCAAAACAAGGAGGGCTGGTTTTCCTGTGCTGCATGATTGCTGCAGATTGCTGGGCTGCATGAGGAAGAAAGAATTGCCACTCTAAATTCTGGCTACATGTAGAAGTCTCTTTTTTTTTTTTTTTTTTTTTTTACATACAATTGAATTGCTTCAGCAAATAAATGCATACAATGTGTTCAGCAATAAAATGTTACTTTATGACACAGTAGATGATTTTCTAGTGATGTCAGTTCCTAAGCAATGATCTTAAAAAGCAGCTTTGATACTGACAGCAAGGAGACTAATAAATGCAAATTCATATTTCTTTATGACTGGCCTAGTAATGCACAGTGCAGTGAAAGTTACTCCAATATTGTAAATCACAACTTTGTCCTTAATATCTGGCAGCCTTTTAGCCTCTTACTGAAGGAAAATCCCTGGAGGCAAAACTAGCTTTACCTCTTAAATCATAAACCAATGTTTATTTTTCCTTCATCTCACCTAGGTGAAGAGCATATTTGGTTATGTAGTTTGACAAAATCTTCCTTTTTATCAAAACCCAGAACTACTATTAAATATAATACTGGAATGGCCATTGAAATGAGAAGGGTTAGATGGTACTTTTTGTTGAGAAATTCTTCATACTGTGTTCATACTTACTGAAATAACAGTAGACATGATTCCTATCACTATGTACAAATCAGTAATCCTGCATATTGCACTGCACTTCATGCTGCTTAATAAAAGAATACAGCCCTAAATTTGTTTACATATACAATTGGTTGCTGTGGAAAAGAAGTGGAGTGCAAGCTGGGAAGATGGGGATCTAGGAAATGGGGAAAACAGGGAGCTGCCTTTGGGCAGAAAAGTGCTCAGGAGAACATGGGACATGAGGTGAGAAATGGGAATTGAGGTACTTAAGGGTCTGGTCAGGCAAGAAAAGAGTCTGGAAATAAAAACTAAGTCTGTAAAACTAGGACTGAAAATACAGGTACTTATATCCATAGGATACAGAAATACATGCCTTTCTACCTGTTATCATGCACACAATTCTGCAGTGGACCATGTTACAGAGAATCTTGTACTCTTCCTATGCTTAGTGTTGACTGTTTTCCTTGAGTGCTCTCACCTCTTCTTCCCAGATTTCTTTCTTTTCAGGTCTATTTTTATGCTTCCTTTCTTCTCCTGCTTCCCTGGTGCCAGCTTTGTGCTGGCACCAGAAAGGGTGCCCCATGTCCCTAAGCAAGGTGGGGGTTGCTGGGGTCTTCTCGGCCCAGCACCAGGACAGAGAGCTGGCACAGTCACAGTCCCACATCCCACAGCAGCCACAGCTGGACAGAGGGTCTTCCATGTTCAAAAGCCAAAAGCCAGGCTCTGACAAGTTCCCACTGCACCCCTGAGAGATGACTTCTTTTTTTGGACTCATCATTTGTCTAAAATACATTTTTCAGTGATGTCAAGAGACGCATTTTGGTTGTAAGCAGCCACCCTTCCTGCCAAATCTCCCCGCCCTGCTTCAAAACATGGGCATGCAGAGCTTCAACTGAATGACTATATTGCTTATATTAACACGGAAGGGAGCATGGGTATTTTTGCCTCATACAGTCTTTGGATATGGCTGAACTTTCCAAAATGTTTAAGTCTGAAGGTTAAATGATACATTAACGTAGAGAGGGTTTTATAAGGCAACTTGCCAGGCAAAAATAAAGATAGGCTTCAACAATTTGCCCTGTTTAAAATACCATGATCTGATAGGAGCAAAGATACAGATGAAGAACTCAAATATGAAAAATGAGAGGAAGTGTTTAGAAGAGATAAGGGAGTTTAAATAAAATAAAATTAACAAATTGAAAACCTATAGCAGAAAAAAAAAATCTTCCCAGCACTGAAATTTGATTAGACATAGAATACTTGTCCTTTGGGGATGGTGTAAGCCCCATGATTTGTGACCCAGCCTATAAAAAGTTGTTGAACAAAATATTAGAAACATATGTCCTGCTGAATAACCCTGTGCTCTGAGGTGGATGAACCAGATGACCAGGTATGACTTTTCCATCTGTACCATCCATGAATCCAAGAGAATTTCTGCATCAATCTGTGGATGAACACAACAGAAACCTCACTGAAAGACCTAGCCCTGTCATCAGTGCCCGTGCCAATTAACACCTTGCTTCACAGCAGCCCTCTCTCCTCTAAATTCCTCTCAAAATTGTATTCCAAGGGAAAAATCTCACAGAGGAGAAGAAAATAAATGTGAAAGTTCTCATGTAGCAATCCAAGAAATGTCTGAATTTCTTCCCTGAACAAAGGGGATGGATATGCTAGAAAAGGGAAGGAAAAAAAAAGAACATGATTTGCTAGAAATGTGATCTGAAACTTATGGCCAATCACCAAGGTCAACACCTCATCATGCAACACTGCCTCTCCTTCCCACGAGCAGCACGAGTGGCTCAGAGACTTTATCATTCTGCTTACTCACTTGTAAATGTATACCCCCTCTTTCATCAATGCAGGAATCTTTGTGATGGTTTAAAAAGAAAAATTAATTTACAGCTTGAACAGCCATCCACAGAAGAATTCCTAGTTGGCATGGGCAACCTGTGCTGTAAGGTCAAACACAAGGTTGACACAAGAGAGCTTCCTGCAGCAGCCAGAGCTGGCTGCTCAGCAAGACAAGAAAAAAACAGGCAAAACAGAGAGCGATAACAATTTTCACATTCAGTCACAGAATTGCAAATTCTTCCCTTTTACAAAGAGAGCCACATGTCTCACTGCAACAGAACTGAAAAGAGAGCAGTTTGAAGCCATAAACTGCAAGATTTTCAATAAAAGGAGTGCAAAAAATTCTGTTACTTAGTAGTTAAAATGCAGTTTAACAGTTTGTAGAATTATGGAATCACAGAAAAAGCTGAGTTTGAAGGTACCCATCAGGATCAATGAGTCCAGCTCCTGACCCTGTGCAGGACACCCCTAAGAGTCACACCATGCTGCCTGAAAGTGTTGTCCAAAGGCTTATTGAGCTCAGTTAGGCTGGTGGTGTGACCACTGCCCTGGGAGCCTGTTCCAATGCTGCTATTATTAAGCAGTTATAGAACTCATCAATTAAACAAATCATGCAGCCGAGTTCTAACACTTAACAGAAAAAAATAGCTACTTTACCTGCCTTCTAAGAGTGGTCATTTTGGATTATCTGGTTTAAAATTCAGTGTGAGAACTGACAACTGGAATTACCATTTTGAATTTGCTTTCATATCAGGGTGACTGTGTGAAAATCTGGGTCTTTGGCTTTCATCAAACCAGATATAAATACATAAACTTGTGGTGAAACATTATTTCTGGATCACCAATTTCTCTCTGGCCTAGAACACACCTCTTTCCAGATTCAATGGATGAAGTAGTGTCCTGTCACGAGGAGCTATGACTGGCTATCAGATGCTGAGTACGGATGAACCTCCCCAGAAATCTGAACTTCTTTGGTAGTTAAAGGGCAGAAACTGGAACTTCCTGAAAGCTGTTGACTGTCCTGTTTGTTCTCTTCTAAGTCTTGATGTTTTATTGGTTACAGGTGCTTGCATTTGACAACATTTAGATATTGCTGAGAACAAAACCTGATGTTTCTCAAAATGTCTTTCTAATTCTAAGGGTAATGTTCTGAGTAGAGGAACATTTCTCTAGCAGTGGAGTTGCATTAATGAGTACTACCTAGCTGTGGATCTTTCTGAATCCATCCTTCTCCTTTTGTTCTCCTACAATACATTGAAGCAGATGCTAGTAACTGACTTTTGCATATAATCCCATACACTTGCTTTTAATTTTGCAAAGATTGCCAACAAATTATACAGCTTGATCTTCCACAGTTAACACCAATAAATTTCAAGCAGGAATTCAGCCACTTTCATTATGCAGGAGGAAAGAAGCATAAGTTTCATAATTAGGACATTCATCCTCCACTTTATGAAAAGTGACTAGCTGTATTGGGTTTCTGTGGCCAGGTTTTGGTAGTTGTAGGTTACTGGGTGGTTTCTGAGAGCAGCTGCCAACACAGGCAGTGTCAGCTGGCTTCAGGATGGATCCACCACTGGCCAAGGCCAAGCCCATCAGCAATAGTGGTAATGCCTCTGTGATAACAGATGTAAGAAGGAAGAGGAGTAATTGAGCATATGTAATTGTGCTCAGGGAAGAGAAGGGTGAGAACATGTGAGAGGAACTCTGCAGACACCTGGATCAGTGGAGAAGGAGGAGCAGGAGGTGCTCCAGGTGCCAGATCTGAGATTCCCCTGCAGCCCGTGGTGCAGGCTGTGGAGAAGACCCTGTGTCCCTGCAGCCCATACCCATAGAGATGCAGAGATCCCCCTGCAGCCTGTGGAGGACCCCAACTAGAGCAGGGGGATGCTCAAGAAAGGCTGTGATGCCATGGGAAACCCCTGCTGGAACAGGCTTCTGGCAGGACCTGAGACCCTGTGGAGATAAGGGCCCACACTGGAGTAGGTTTCCTGGAGGGACTTGGGACTCTGTGGGGAAGTTGGAGCAGGCTGTTCCTGAAGCAGTGCACCCTGTGCTGGAGCAGTTAATGAGGAATCATAGCCCATGGGAAGGACATACGCTGGAGAAGTTAATGGATAACTGTCTCCTTTGAGAGAGAATCCGTGCTGGAACAGGGAATGAACTCCTGTCCATGAGCAGCGCCAGGAACCAAGTGTGATGAACTGACCATAACCCCCATTCCCTGTCTCCATGGGTCTCTGGGAGAGGAGGTAGAGCCTGGAAAGGAGGTAGGGGTGGGGGAAAGCTTTTTTTAATGGTTTTTTTACTCCTTATTATCCTGCTCTGATTTTTGTTGGTAATAAATTCAAGTAATTTCCCCAAGTTGGGTCTGTTTTCCCTCTGATGGTAATCATTGAGTGATCTTTCCTTGTTTTTGTCTGAGCTAATAAGCTTTCATGATATTTTCTCTCCCTTGTCCAGCTGTGGAGGGGAGTGACAGAGTGGCTTTGATGGGTGCCTGGCATCCAGTCACAGCATCAACCCACCACAATAATAAAGCAAACACCGTAACAGACATGTTGAGAGATATTGTTCTTTCTCTTTTAAGGCCAGTGAAATGGAAAATGTTGTCAGTGATAAAACACAGAGAGACACAGCTGGAAATGACTGAAGACTTGGCATGACATAAATGAGAAGGTGCAGAGACAGAGGAATGTCTCTCTGCAGAGGCCTACCTGGCACGAACCATTGTAGTGCAATGTTTGGCCTCACGAAGGCAACAAATGATGAGACCTCAGACTTCAATGCAACTGTAGAGAATAACAGAACTTGATAGAGATTCATCATGGTGATGGAGCAGAAAATCGGTAGGTAACCCAAGAGTGAGAGGTACATCACAGAGAAAGGTAGCAGAAGAATACCCTGTATTAGATGGGTTGCCTGTGGAAGAATGTGAGGACAGAAGAAAGGGAGGAAGAAAGCTCCCAGAGCAAAGATATTCCCAAGGGTTTGGCTGCACTAAGGGAAAACAGAAAGTAGGAACCATGAAGCAGCTCTTCCCAAAAAGGGGTGGAGAAGAAGAAATAACAAAAATAGAATGTGGCATAAGGATGATAGACAGAAATAAATGTAAAACCGAGCCAAATTACAGAATGATATGCAGACAGGAGAAAAATGTAGGGTAGGAATTCTGTATGAACAGCAAATTAAGTGGGTTTACATTACTCCTTTAGAAGAATTTTATGGGCTATTCACAGCATGGGAGAGTGGACTGTCTGCCAGGATGAAAAATGTGGGCATGTCTCTGAAGGTATCACCACAGGAGTGGAGGAGAGGGCAAGGAGATCATGACACAGCCAGCTTCCTACTGGGATGATTCAAAGACACTTATGTGCAGCTGGAGAGGACAGGGAAAAAGATAGAGAGACTCAGTCTCCTGTGAAGTGCTTCTAGTATTAGAAGAGATGAAAACATAGACAAGATGTCAAAAAAGTACAAACAGGTTTTAAGAGAAACAAACCTCTAAGAATGAATGCCACTTCGTGGAGGAAATTCTACAACTTTCTCCTGGATTTTTTTAATGTATCCAGACACATAAAACGTGAACATTTTGTTCTAATTTTTTTTAAATTGTGTAACTTACTCTCTCGTTCCCAGTAGTCCTCAGGATTCCACACACCAACTAAACACCCAGGCTGAAAACAGCAAAAAGTCATTAGCTATGGATACTCCTCAAAACTACTTTACTCCTCTTAGGCAGTTCTCAGAGATGAATGCTGTCATGAGTGCAAAGGAAATAAAGGCTTGTGATACTTCAGGTCACTGTCTGAAGTTAGCTCTCCTGAGCCTCATTATTGAGACAGTCATTCTTCTCATGCATGCTTCATTTTGGTGTTGCTCAATTGGCAAATGAGAAGCTTAATCTTGTGATAAGTGTAATTGCTTACCATTTTTAATCACTATTAAATGCCACTACCAAGCACTACACTCGTCTTACCTGAGGGGAGTACAAGCTTGTTTTGGAAATTTGAAGTATTTTTATGTGATCCTACACACAAAATATATTAGATTTGGCAGTGTGATAAAGGGATTCTTTTCAATGCTCAGGATAAATTAAGAAAGAAAACTTAATTATAGAAGCAGTACATTTTGTGTTGTTGAAATAGAAATAATCTTCTACAATAATCAAATAATCAATACCCTTTGAACCTTTGAAAGATCTCTGCAAAATCCATCTGCAATTAACATCAAATCTACTAATTTTAATGTGTATATCTTCCAGCATTCACCTCCCTGATCCTGTTATTATGGCCCACATTTTGTGAAACCTAGGTTTTCATGCAAAAATGAGAAGATTTTGTCCAAAGGATAAGTCATGTTCCTCTCTTAAAATGAGTATGGATAGCAAAACAAAAAAATACAAGGAATTATTATTTTTACTATCATACATATTCATAAGCCCTTAGTATTTACCCTAGTCAGGCACAAGAGGATTATTAACCCTTTTAAGATACTAATTTTTGTTTAACTAAGCCAACTATTCAAGGTTAGTGAAAACTTTTCTTAGAATGACAAAACATGTTTGTATGTTGTTAATATTATATATGCAGAGCAGGAGACACACAGAGAGATTTCCATTCTGAAATACCTCAGATACCAACATCTGTTACCATTATGTTTTAGATCTTACTAATTTAAAACAGAAGAGGGATTTACAGCAATATGTAAAAAATCACTTCAGATGTTCCCTGTTTGACTGTTTCGGTCCATCTGTAATTGCTGGTTTCCAGCATCCAAATAAATATCTTGCCAAAGCACAGAACCACTGGGAAAGAATTCTAATATCCTACTAATTCAAGTATGTACTTTTCTTGGAGACTGTATTTAGAAACCATATTACTGATTGTTTGTAAATGGCAGTCATGCTCTTGTCAGACATTTTTAGTTTCCTAGGATGAAGAATTAAGGATTTGCAGAAGAATTCAGAGTGTAACTAAGCCAAAATGTTAATCTCAATTTCAGAATCATAAAACTAATTTAAATTGGGAGATTAATTATTTCAGAGGTTTTTCCTTCAATCCCTTGTGACCTCCATGTACACTATTACATTATCAAAGAATGAAAATGTCATCCTTTCATGATTTTACAAATTTTTAAAGAATTATTTACAAAATAGACTCTATTTATATGGAAGTTTTCATTTTGACATTCATATTCTAAAGCAATTCCTTTCTCATGAAAAATTACTGAAAATCTGTAGTATATTTTAAAAGACTGCAGTGTTGAGATACAGTCTTGTCCCACAAATAAAAGTAGCAGGTACTGGAGATCACTGAAATCTGAAAGGAATACCATTAGGAACTGCCACATGAAAAAGAGAAAAGTTAGTCATGTACATCAAAATTTCTTCTCAGCATCACTATTTACCTCTCACTGATGGAGGTCTCCTTGAGATAGTTACACTGCTCGCAAAATCCATGCCTTTAAATGGGATTAAACAATCCTTTGCTTTGTTCTCTTTTCCTCTTTATACTAGAATCTAATAGTAAATTCCCCTTGGTATGACCACTCACTCCCTTCCTCTATTGGTTGTTTTTCCCTCTTCTTCCATCTTTCTGCCAGATTAAAATAACCTTTAGAACAGCATAAGGCTGTCACAACCTCCTGCAGTAAATAGTGAATAAAGGAGCTAATAAACTCAGGACATGACAAAGAGCTTTCCTTTCTGTAATTTTTCTTTTGAATAGTGAGTACAGTGCTATGTAAGAGAAACAGATTCCCAAATTCTTCACATTCTAGTGGTTCAACACAAGACATTCCTTCCAGCCATATATTTTCCATAGGGAAACCACACAAGATAATATGTAATACGAAGCCTTGCAGGCAGATTGCCTTGGCTTCCTGTAGGTTTTGCAAAAAAAATGCTGAACAAAGCAGACAGCTCCTAGGCCTACCCCATTCCTGCCCGGATATGGAGATCTTACCGAGTTCTACCAGTGTGGAGAATGGAGCTAGAAATAGCAAAAAGGCCACAATAACTTTCTACAGTGTAGTATTAGATTAAAATAATAATTCAGTCACTTCAAATAGTGACATCACTACCGGAGCAATGGAACTGTATTTACCTTATAGAAATATTCAATGCGTGTCATCAGAATCACGGGCTGAATTAAGATCCAGCACAAGCTAAGCTGAATTATACTGTGCTCTGATTTTGTCATCCACTCAATTGCAAAAGCTAGAAAAACCACAGCCACCATGGGCAATTGTGCTGTTGGAGATGCCTAACTCCTAACCTGCATCCTGGGAACAGCTAGACTAAATTAGAGTAGCCATGTGCAGAGAATGTTCATCACTAAAGTAGAAAGGACTACAGGAAATATAAAGACAGATTCTTCTCTGATGCACAGTGAGGAGAAAAGAGCCAACTGTCCCAGCTTGCAGCAAAAGCAGTTCTGGCTAGATTTCTGGAGAAAATGTTCTCCGTAGGAGAGGTTAAGCACCAGCACAGGTGCCCCAAGAAGATACTCCATCCTTGGAGGAGATGTCTTGTCCTCAGCCAGACCCGGCCCTGAGTGACTTCATCTCATTAGTATGAGATTGGATTAGATGATCTCAAGAGAACCTGCCAAAACTGATTTCTTTTTAGTGAAGTTAACATTTTCTACACTAATATACTCCAATGATGTTTAGACTCACTTTTCTACATAATTTTTATTTTAATACCTGTCTTTACCAAAATGTAACCAACCAGGAGGCACAGCAAGTGAAAGTCCATACTACCCTCCAATCCCAGCTTCTCTCCTGAACAAAGCCTGTTCACAAGTTTTTAGCAGATTAGGCAAAAAAAGATTTGTTGCTTTGCAGACCAGCTTAACATTGCAGCACTCATAATTCAGGCCAGGAGAACCAGGAGCAGATTTGGCTACCTCCACCCAAAACATGCTACACACAGCTGCTCAGCAAGATGCCTGGCATGTGCTACCAGCATCTGTATCCAGGATGGCATTCACTGAACAAAAAGTGGGATGTCAAAGTTCCATTTTGATCTGGGCCTAGTCTACCAGCACAGCCATGTTGGGCCTGTGCTGTGAGTGAACACAAATACTTCCTCAGGAGAGATGAAAAGCTGCTAACAATCAGAATCAAGGCAATGAAAGGTCTTGTGCTCCTGTCTTGCCTAGACAAACCCAATCCTCAGTACCATTATACTGCTGAACAAATTAGTGCACAGGTCTTCATCCACCCTTCTCCTCTTCCTCACCTTTAAAAGGCCACACTGTGCGCTTGGAACAATTCCTAGACTCACAAACTGCTTCCAGAATTTATCAAGGAAACTCAATGTCTACCAAAGTTTTGTTGAGGAGTCTCCTAAAAGGCTGCATGGGCAAATTCAGCTTGAGACAAAAAAATGGGCTGGTTCACAACCTGAAAAAGAGCCTTGTGTATGATGTGCTCGGCTTCTCAGTCTATCATTCGTCAGAGGTTTACCAAAGGGTTTTATTCCATCTCCCACCCTGGATTTCCATGCCATAGTGCCAACCTCAGCACAGAGGCAAAGTTCAAATAAGTGCAATAAGGCTAGTAAGCAATGAGACAGACAATTAGAAACAGCCAAGAATTCATTCTAGCAGGCAATTGTATAGCAACCAGTGCAATATCAAGAAAATTATGAGTCATATTATATTAATAAAATATTTTAGGCAGTTTCTCTTCACAATATGACATTATCTGTGGCAGGAGTTTTCCAGAAAATTCGTAATTGACTAGATGAAGAGAGGAGAGAAATCAGTTTGAATAAAGCATTTCAGCAGGCAATTTGAGCCAAAAGGTCATACTCATGGATAAGTATTTGCTATGAAACTAGGAGGAAGAATGCCTCAGATGTTGAGGAATATATTTAGTGCAGGTAGCTCACTGTGCAGATTGAGGTCTGGGTGGCAGAGCCCGAGGCAAGCGTCTGTGAACCGCCAACCTTTTGCGTAACAAATGCACAGGGACTTCTGGCACAGCCAGGTGAGGGACAATGTGGGAGCCGAGGACTCAGCAGGGAGACCCCAGATGTCCCCATGAAGACTGACAGAATATAAAAGCCATGGGGACCCTTTTTTGGGGGTCCCTCCTCCTCCTCCTTGGCACCAGCCTGATGTGTTATTCTGCTGTTGCACAATGATTACATTGTTTTAAGGACCCTGAGGTCTGAGACTCTGCTCTGGGAAATTTGAAGGCAGTAAGGAAAGTGGTCTGACTGTGTGGGGTGTGCAGGGAGCCAAGCAGGGCATCCATCACCTCCCTGGGGCCACCGCCGCAGAGGGGCTTCGGTCCCAAGCAGGTGTGCCAGTGTGGCAGACAGAGCAGCCCCTAGGTGCTCAGACAGCAAAGTTTCCTTAAGGTGCTCAAGTCTGACACAAGAAAATTACCTCCAAGTGCAGATATTACAAATAAAAATCCAATACTCATCTAGGTTTACAAGACAAGGAATTTGTTGAGAATAATGTGAAACTAAGAAGAATACAAAGCTACCCAACACAGCCATACTGACAAAAGACCTTACTGGAGAAACAAAACTTTTTCAGAATAATAGCTTGTTTCCCCCAGGGGCAGGTGAATGGGAGGCCATGGTGGCTTTGCTATATGCATAAACTGCAAATCTCTGCCTTTTAGCTCTACTGCTAATACACAACATCTAGGTGTCTACATTCCAAGAAAGCACTCCTTATGTAAAAAAACACAGGCTAAAATTCAATTTTTTCTTCCAAAATTCCCTAAACTTCTATGTTTTAAAAGTCGCCTTTCAGATAAAATTGGATAGGCTCTGTGTATTTCTGAAGTTGTCATCCAGGCAAAATTCTTTTGGCATGGCCAGAGCATTACCTTTTGAAGGAAGTACTTTAGAACAAGCATATTCAAATGCGAGTAGGGTATGCTACTTGTTCAGATTTTTAAGCTCCGGAGTAAAAGTTAATAAATCAAAACTAGAAGAAAGTAATTGACCATGTTCTCTGATAGTTAACAAGACTGATTCACATCTCTTGGAGAAGTTTGATAGTTGCCATATATCTGCCTCCAAAAATAGTCCTATTGCTGGCATGCCCTACTGCTGGCAATGCCTGTAACTGCTGCTTCAGCATTTTCCTCCTCTAGTAAGCATGCTAGCCTACCTGCATAAGTCTGCCATTTGGTCTTAAAAAAATTACTCCCCAGATTCTCAGCCGGGGTAGTTTGAGTGTGTTATTTAAAATGCAAAACAACTTTCTCTTTTTCTCCTACTGATTTATCAAAACTGTTCCACATAAAAGATCAGGTTTAATGGGAACACAATTTTTTCTGGTCAAGTTCTTGTCTTGGCATCATGCAGAAGGCTGGGTAACTATTGGTATTATAAGCCCCTAGAGTGATAACCAAGTTTATCTAGCAATTGTCTTCAATCTTCTGCCAAACATGAAAGCAAGCAAAAATGTCTTCACAGTCTTGAAACAAAACCAGAGTGGGGAGTGTTGAAGGAGTACTGCAATGAGGAAGCAATTAGTCAGAACTGCAAGGATTGTGCATTTCAGCCAGGCAAGTGTTCTTTTATTTTTCTGGGTTTATAAGTGAAGACTACAAGGGTAGCCAAATTTTAAAGAACAAATTGTACATCTTTAGTACTTAAGTTCCATAAATATGTAATACTGCATGTCCTAAAAACACTGAACATGGGCCAAGATAAAGTCAGTTAAGAACACTATAACAAAAAAGGAAAAAAGAGAAAAAGAAAGTAAAAATAGTGTATTTTCATACCACAAAAGATCTGTAGATCATTTTAAGCAAAGAAATCATGTGAGCTTTCATGTATTAGATTTTGATTTCTTCCACTGTATAACTTAGGGAACAGAAAAAAAAAGGTACAGGATTTTAAAAAGTATCCTTCATGATGAATATGCTGGTCTCAAATGAAAATATTTATACATGTGACTATTTACTTATACATTTTTATATATGTTTTTTATTTATATACATTATTTTTTATACATTTTTGCATACGTTATACGTTTTATATTTTATAAAATGCAGCTGTGCAAAGTGCAGACCTCTGCTGCTCTGCGGCAATAGCCTTTATCTTCCACCTGCAGGCACAAAAGTTATATGTACCCTGCATATGTGAGAGGTGTCCCAAGGCAAGGTTCAAGACCAAATGCACAATTCATACGAACAGAAAGTACAGCCAGAGGCCACTGTATGCAACACACTACATGCCCATGTATGTCCAAAGCCTTGGCTGGTTGCTCGATGTCTTAGAGCTGACAGGCTCCCCATGACCTGCCTGTGGGCAGTCAGTGCAGCAGTGGTGTGGATTAGGAAAAGAAGTCAATCCTAATGCTCCTCACAGTGTTTTCTGGCACCACTCACAAAGCATGACATAGATAAGGCCATCAAATCCAAGTTGTGCGTGACTGCAATTCCACCGAGCAAAGAAGACCAAGGTGTGGAAAGTTTCACTTTTTCTTTCACTTTGGCTCTTTCCAGCCAAAGCCCACTAGCTCAGGGCCATGAACTATGCAAAGAGTGGGTCTTGCAGACCACCACAGAGATGAAGTGAAACTGCTGGTTTGTGCTTACGAGTGTGACCTCAGGTAGAATACTCCAGATGTGCCAAATGGCATAAGAGATAATGGATAATGAACCTTTGTCTTTCTGACCAGCCCTAAGGATCTTGCAAACACCCTGTCTTATCTAGACTGTGCAAGATTTGTTGACTAGAGATTTCTCTCTTTCTGCTGTTTCATTCTCTCACATGTTTTTCACAAAATGAGACACATGTTGTGGTCTGATTTTCAGCCCTCTGCCCAGGTGCTTGGTGTTACACTATAATTACAAAATTACAAAAATTTATTACAAAATAGCAGGTGTTTACAATGTGTGTTTATTCTTGTACATATTTTCTTATATTTACTTAATCAGGTTGTGTATCTTTTCCTGTTATTACTTGCTCTAAGATAACTGAAGCCATATAGCTTGGCCAATGCCTTTTCTTACTTGAAGATTGGTGTTGATAAGAATTAGATTTTCATTGCCAATACCACACTAAGGTCAACAACTCATGAATACCCTTTATTGATTTAGTATAAACTTGTAAGTAAATGTTGCTGCTTAAACTAACAAAAAAAAAAAAAAAAACAACAACAAACAGCAGAATACAATGTGGATGACAAGTCCCTCACTAATTTCTCAGTATTTGTTGTCTGAATAGTATAAAACGTTTGCCTCCCTTTACATGATTATTTACTTTGTTTATACCCATGGCATTTAATTCATTCTCTGATTCACTAGAAATAGCCTTCTTTCCTTTGCAACACAGGAGAGATTAGCTCACATTAGAAAATGAGTAATACCATTGCTGTTTCTCAGTGAGCTCCCAATCCCTGTGGGTGAAATTCATCTTCATGGGTGGGGGGGAGCGGGGAGGAGGATCTACTCCAGACCTATGCCACATTTTAGTCCACAGAGCAGGGAGTTAGCACAAAGCTGATATTTAATCATTCCCACCAGAGACTGACAAGCCATTAATCTGAAAATGAGTGTCAGTCCAGAACTTTGTCCTCATAAAGACACAGCAATCAGCTCTCAGCTTTCATGTTACAGATCCAAGCCTATGACTCAGACACATGAAAGGATTTAGATCTCTGAAACAAATCACCAGCAGGACTTCAGTCAAAACATTCAAGCCTTGTGACCTCTGTCTAACCACAGTGCTGAGTAAATCTTGCAGACACCTCAGGTCTGAGGCAGGCAGTTTAATGGGAGCATCTTGTCCAGCTCAGCATCTGTACAGATGTTACTCAGAAAAGCCTCTGCTGTTTTCACAAACAGTGAGGTCCTTCAAGACCCAAGGATGCTCCCCATCTCAAGGATTTTAGCAGGCATCCACAAATCTCACCCAACACACCCCAACCACTCATTCGAAACTCCAGCCAGCCAAGAGAAAGCTGATAACAGCACAGCTGATAACAGCATTTGTATCTAACAGCAGCACACCCAGTAGATGTCTACTGGCATAATTTGATGTCACTTGCAAAGATTAGGATACACAGCTCCTAAAATAAGTAGTTTACAACAGTCTTTTATAATACACTAAATCTTTCCATTGGCTCCAGAAAGGATAAAAAATGTACTAGCACCACGAGGTCTGGACAGATGTTTTGTCTTTCAATATTAAATTCTGAAAGAAACCACAGATCTGGATTTCCAAAAATGGGAACTTGGTTTTCCAATGTGTACACTGGCTATTACAACTATCCATCAACAGAATTCTTACTCCCTGTCTCTCAAATTTCCATCAGTCATTACAGTTTTTTATGGAAAATGTTGTCTTCCTTGAGTTCCACAAACAAATTACACATATAAATTAGTGAGCTAAAATAAAGAGTTGAGGAATATTCACTGATAATCAATGACAGTAATAACTTACAAACAAATATTTCAGACTCTGCCATAAAGAGGATCAGAAAATATCAGGCTGTGACATATTTACATCACACAGCATTCAGTATGACCATGCAGACTGTACATTAAATTATCCACGTTTCATGGCAATGATGAACAGTAAGATCAGCATTTCATATATCACAAGAATCATCCCTGTAACTAGTCACTAAAAAATGACTACAACACATAGCAGACTGTACTGAATAACTAATACTCTGTAGTGCTAATGAAAAGCAAATCTATAGATTATCTTATTACTAATACAATAATTAATTCAGACAGAGATCTTTCGCTTATTCTAAAACTGGGACTTTAAATCAGAAACTAAAGGTCAGTTCTGTTCTCCATCACTTAAGCTACTTGAGAAGCTGTACAATTATAACCAGAAAATGCACAATTACAACTCAAGGGATTACTTAATCCAATGAATCAAAATATTTTTTGTATTAAATTAATTTATATGCTACTAAGAAAAAATGGTCATTTACCGTTTTGAGGTTAAATGGTACGAGGTCATTTGCCTGCTATTATTCCTTTCCAAGAACTCCAGTAGCTTTACATATCAGCCTAGGACCCCTACTTAATCACTCATTTCATATACTGTGAAATCTGTATCTTTGCAAAACTATTTTCTTTCTTGGTTTCAGAATATCACAAAAACATCCCTACATCACAATCATATGTTAATGGCTATATCATCTGGATTGCAAATATTTTTAAAATTATTACTACAATTTAGAATTATTTCCACTTTAAGGAAATTGGCCCAGATTGTTTCAATATTTTGCCATTTTGTGAGCATTGTGTATATTGCTTGCCTTATTAAGGGGTAGAGATATTCAAATTTGACTACATTTTTTGTGTATCAAGTTTAGATGCATTAAGAAGACTTCACTGTCTAAACAACTCTCTTTAAAATTATCAAGAGTGGGGGACACAAGGTTTAAATTCACAACTCAAATTCACAAGTTACTTTTGGTAATCAAATTAGTTTCTTTTTATAAACATGTTCAATAACATAAAATAAATCAAATTATGTTGCTTAAAATCAAATTGTCTCTCACCAGTTTCCCATGTGAGGACATGACAGGCTGTGCAACACAGAGTAGGATGAGGGAGACAGTGGTGGGATCTTCTCAGAGACCCTGCAGCTCAGGAGTCTCGTCCCACCATGGCAGCAGAGGTGCAGGGGACTCTGTGCCATTTTGAGCAGTCAGGCAAGAGTCTGTTCAATGTGAGGGCTGGAAGCAGGTCACTGCCCACACAAGAAAGAGGGCTCCTGCTCCTCCTGAAAACCAGCAGTTAGCAAATAGTTTTGGTACCTCATAAAACAGGTGTGAGGGTCTGGAAGTGGATGGAGTGATCATAGATTCATAGAATGTTTTGAGTTGAAAGAGATTGTAAAGATCTTCCAGTTCCAACCCCCTCTACCATCAATAGCAACACCTTCCACAAGACCAGTTTGCTCAGGACCCCTTCCAACCTGGACTTGAGCACCCTCTGGAGATGGGGCAGCCACAACTTTCCTGGGCAACCTGTGCCAGGGCCTTACCACCCTCACAGCAAAGAGCTTCCTCCTAATATCTGATCTAGACCCACTCTCTTTCAGTTTGAAGACATTCCCCCTTGTCCAGTCACTACATGTCCTTGCAAATAATCTCTCTCCATCCTTCTCGTATGCTCTCCTCAGGTACTGGAAGGCCAAAGCATTCTCTTCTCCAGGCTGAACAATCCCAATAGGAGAGGTGCTCCCTCCCTCTGATCACCTTGGTGGTCTCCTTAGGACTCACCTATATTTTTAAAGACATATGTGACTCTTCTATTATTCCATGTTCAATTACAAGTTCAACAACTGAAAAAATGGACAGACTTTCAAAACTTCTTAGCTTCCATAACTGAGGACAGATTTTTTGAATAGACAGATATATCAAGCACAAAATTCTCGGGTGTCCAGTCAGTAGGGTCACATACTAAACAATGAATATTTTTAAAAAGGCCCTAAACTGGTAATTGCAATGGGAATTTAAAGCATTCAGTATTGCATATTTTCACTTCTTCAAAATATTAAGCACACAATACTCAAAAACCAATATTTTTTTTTTTGCTTTAGCAAGGCTCACTATCCCATGATTCACAATCATTCATGTTACAAATCAGGAATGCGGTGGAAACAGATTAGTATTAAATTTTAAGGAGCAGGTTGATGTCTGAATCACTTCCCCAGATCTTTAGTGCTTAGAATATGGATATTGTGTAGAAGAGTATATTTCTCATCAATCCCCTTATATATTTACTTGATGTCAATATTCCATTTATTCCACATTTATTCTACTTAAACAAGTCCACAGATGCAGTTACACTGTAAGTTATTAGTTTGATTAAAAACTGTACTTAAAAATGTTATTTTAAAACTGGTCTTCCTCTACCACTTCCCAATGGTCTCTGGGAACTGCTATATACAGTTCTGGCAAGCACTGATTTCACAGCTGCTATGAGTTGGTTATTTATTTATGCACCATCCTACTTGGCACAATAGGTTTGATTTTGTTACAGGCGCAGTGAATGGGCACAAATCAGAAATTTCAAATTAATTAATGGCTATCAACTGTTAATGTTAGATGTTGAGAGCCATTGCTCAGACATTGCTCACCCTCCAGAAGTGTAAAAGCCCCATAAATGTTGCTCAGATTTCCTCTCTCAAATCTAACTTGGCTCTCAAGCTGAAAGGACAATCTCCGGCATCTCACGCTCTGGGCCAACACATACCTGACTGGAAAAAAACCTCACAAAAATTACCCGAGTGGAAATTTTGGATTATGAAACATTTTCAGTGCCAGTGCCTTAATTGATTTCTCATCTACCCCTTCCAAGTAGGCAGCTGAAAAAGCACTATGGGTGAACCTTACAGCATGAAAACACTTCTCTCTGGGATGGTGCTGAAATTTAGTTTTCTTCTGGTTACCCAGATTTCATGAGGCTTTCTGTCACCAGTGATCTCCACCTGTGTTTGATGCCAAAATTCCAAAGCAGAGAGGTCCTGTGCTGTGCTGCGGAGGATGTGGTGTCCTTCAGTGGTCAGTGACAGGGGAGCTATGTGACGCCCTGGCATGCCATGTCAGTGGAGCATCCCAAAGGTGCCTGACAGGGCACATTGTGACACCAACCTGTGTTTGCAATCATCAGCAGATTAGGACTCAGGGTCAGTATCAGAAGAAGTTACCCACTGGATGACATCCCTTTGCAGCCCATCCTGATGGCAAATCTAGTCTGCTTCTGAGGGCTCTTGGGACAAGTGCCTGGAAGGGTGGGCAGGACATTTCTTGGTGGAACTGGTTTTTGCTGTAAAAAGTAGTACGAAATACCCATGTATGCAGGCTGCAATCAATCTGGCACGTTGTCCAACAATGATCATTACTATAGTTACAGAGTCTGATCTATTTTGGGTCCAAAATGACAAAGAAATGTAGAATATCACCCATTTGTAGGCTGGCCAGATACTACAGTCATGCAAGCATTAAAAATATACATGGTAAATCAAGTAACTAAGCAGAGGTAGGCAGACAGAAATGTGGATTTTGAGATGCAAAATATTATGCCTATATCTGTTTCAGTGAAATGACACATCCTTTGGCATAGGATCTGGTATAGTCATGTGGTTTTGTGGTACTGCATAAGTAATACACTTCTGGCAATTACCACTAATTAACAGAAAAAAAGAAAAATCACACCAAAATTATGGCACAAGTACTGTCTTATTCCCTCTCTTAAAAAAAATAAAACCCAGAAACCAGAATATCTCAGGTAAATTGCAGAATAACACCTCTGTTTGTTTTGTTTTCGCCATACTATGGTGAACTGTTTGAAGTTCTTAACAAATGCATTCAGTCTTATCACACTAAATGGGAAGATTCCTGTAAAAACTGTTTTGCTTATGAAGTGAAAAATTGTGGTTTTAATAATTTCAAAATCATCTACCAATACTGCATTGTCCCACTGAATAATTCAGAAGCATATTAGGTTGATGTTATGACATTTCAAGTCTAATATTTGCATTTTTCAGTCACCCTTTCTAATGAAGTCTCCATAAGTAATCTGATTAAGATAAATTAATCCCTGATTTGATGCCTTGTGCTGATAAGTAAGTGCAGATAGTTTGGAGGCTAGTTTAAAGTTGGGGCTGTGTCTAAACAACCACTGCTTCAGTCAAATCTTTTGAATCAGTTCCTCACATCACATTGCTACTGAAAGCTAAACCACTTTTGATACCAGAAAATGTGATATGCACCTTGGGCTCTTCATTTTCAACTTGAGAGAGACTTGGCAAAGGATTAAAAGGGAGCATAACTGGATGGTGATATCTCCTAGAGATTTTGAATAGCAGAACTATGCTCTGCTACCAACCTGCCTACCCTACACCACGAACTTCCAACACTAGGAACATGAAAACAGCTGAAAAGACAGTTCTGCATTCTCCTTCTTTTATTTTCCCCAGAGAGTCAATTAGGCTACAGTCCTGGCCCACATATAACCCATTCCTAACATCAGAATCAGACCAGTTTAGCCCTCATCCTTAAACATATTTACACACAGCCACATTCTGTCCTTGTTCATACAGGCATGGATGAGAGGCTCGCCAATAGCCCACTTTTCGGCTGGCAGCTGTCAGACTCACAGGGCCAGCCACAGGCACAGCAGCCAGCTGTTCCTCTACTCTAAATTGTTCATGAACCTGATGCTCAGCACCTCACTGACTGTATGCCCAGGCTTTATTCTGGCAGACAATTCACCTCCTGTTTTCAGTTGTTACTATTTGCGCTATTTTCTTCTCCCCCAAGTGATTCAGTGCTCGTTGGGCATAATTTGTCCACTGTTCCAACATTTTTTCACAACTTTGTCCCATCCTTCTTCTTCCTAGCGGCTTGCACTACCTTTTGCTGTCTTTATTGTACCTTCTTCCTCACCTCATGCATGTTATAGTTCCTTATTCTCTTTCTCACAGCACCATTCCCACCATCTTCCTGTTTTTCCTCTCTATTCCAGCCAAAATTTTCTTGCCTCCTCCTGGCCATTTGTCTTACTCAATCTTTGGCACAGTTTCCTACCTTTCCTTTCCTTTGCCATCTCTGTTCTTCCAAGGTTTGCTGCTTGATCCTTGCTTCTATATTCATGCTTCTCCACCTTCTCCATATCTTCACACATTTCCAGAAGTCACCTACAGTATCCAGCTGCCCCGCTTGGCGTAGACCCCTGCAATTAACACAACCCCATTTCTGTGTTGGTCTTTCCTGTTCTCCTTCATGCTGCCCATTAACATGACTAAAAAGTAGCTGGAAAATCAGCTTTCTCTTTTCATGTTCAGTTCACTTCAAACTATTCCTTCATGCCCCTATACACCATATGTGAGTAATTTCTCCTCAAATCTGGCTCCTTTAATTCAAAAACCTTTTGCTTCTCAAACAATGATTAAAACATTTCTACTATGAAGACTTTCTCTGTTCCCTCCAATATTCCTTTTTCTTCCAGTTGTGTCTGATGTGAGTAGATTGAATTTGCTTGTAAAGTCCTGAGGGATATTCCTGACATGCTCTAGGTTTATACTTAGGTTGCAGTACTGTTTGGGACTTAACATGCACTTCAAAATGACAAGTAAATACAAGTGATAAAATTCAGTTCCTCTGCAATCTGCAAATGTATTGCTGCTTCTTTTTAATGCTGATTAGCAAAAGTGAATTTTAATTGTAGATAGTCCTCTTCTACTCTTTCTGTCACATAAATTCCTCTTCCAGTACTGAGCCTGAGAAATGCCAAAACCAGGATGACAGAAACAATGTAAAGAGAAAGGTGGAGAATTCTAAAGGAATAAATAAACAAATTTTTAAAACAACAACAATAAAAACAAACAAAAACCAAACCAAATAAACCAAGCAAAACAAAACCAAATCCAAAACCAAAAACCCCAACAAATAAAACAAAATAAGACCAAAAAAAACCCAAACACAGAAAGGAAAGCATGCACTCAGCAGTTGATCTAAGTCTAAGACTCAGGCTTATTGCATTCACTGAAAATGAATCTTCTGTTTTCCTGAAGCTCAAGGCAAAACCCTGGGCCCATTACAGTGACTTAGGCCAAGGTGTTGACATGTTACCCACTTTCTGAAAATTCGTCCTCTCTGTCAAAGTGAAAATATTTGACTCTGTGAGGCTGGTAGAAGCCCCTTTTGTAGTTAAAGTACAAAAACACTTACAAATGCACCCTTATGGCAATATACTTCTATCCATCTCCTCAGGCCTTGACACAACTGAAAAAAAACAAACAAACAAACAAACAAAAAAAAAAAAAAGGACTGTTTCTGCTACCTTTTTTCAATTATAAAACTTTATTTTTTTTCTTATTATGAGTTAGCTGCATTTGAGTAAAGAGTATCATGTCCCTGAAATCATGAAGGGAGCAACATATTTGAAAAAAAATGTTCCAGAAAATTAATGTAGTACCTGGAAATTGTGTTTAACAAGGTTTCCTAAAAGCTGTGGGTCATAGCAAATGACAGTACATCTCCTCCTAGTCCACTTTTTTCTGATTTGCAACCGACAATTGTACTGGGACTAGAGCAGGAGATGCTGCTATGATGTATACTGCCTGTCCTTGAACCTTATTGCACATAGTAAATCTATAGCTATGTCAGGTGACCTTGCTGGAGGATGATAATTTAAATAGTCAGAATAGCAGGGAACAAAATTTAATCTAGGGTGGAAATTAATGTCAGGGAAGGACAGGAAGATTTCCTTCCATTATTTACCACTGCAGCCATTATAAAATCATTGGTTTCTACCTTGCCATTTGTGGCTTTTCTGATGCCACCTAAATTGTCAGAGGTCATTGCTTCAACAAAGTATCTAATCTGCACCTGCATTATTCATTTGTTCTTGTTGACTTACAGAATTTTCACATACACTTATAAATGTGTGCCTGCATTACAATTGCAATATCGATTCAAAGGCATTTTAAGAACCACTCAGCATGTACTCCACTAAATTGGCAGCAGCAATCTCTACACAAAATGCCTCTTGCAGCCTAATTTCAACAATCCCACTCTTAACAACAGTTTTTCTAGTGGGTAGCAAACACCTGTAAATGTATTTGAGCATCTGTAAAACTGTAACTATGGGCTTGAATAAATCTGTCTTTCTTCTTCTTATGAAGGTAGCCAGCAGTGATTACTACTTAGGGCAAATTTCTACGCTTAAATTTTACTCTTTTTTATGATGTGCTGCTACAACCCTTGCTGCAGTCCGAGTGTGAAAACAGGAGTGTGACTGTGTTTGTGTCTGCCACAGAAGTATCAGGAGAGTCCGCACCCTGGCTCCCAGACAATCCCAGCTGCAGCTTTCTATAATGTGCAAAGAGTTTTACTAGGCCATAATAAGAGAATTCATTTTGCATTTTTCTCTCTCATCATTGCATCGCAGTTGTTATTTTGGTCTACATTTTGTATGCAGTATGTACAACACCATTTACAAACAGAAAAGTTATTTACCACCAGGGAAGGAAATGTTTGCATGTTTCAGTCATGTAGTATGTGGTTAGGTGCAAGGGAGGTATGCTTCAGTGCTGCTTGAGATGGAAGCAGGTAGAATTACAGAAAGTACAGAGCAAAAAGGCTGGCATGACCTTCTGAGAACCATGTGTAATGTTACACTATATAATGTGAACAGACAAATGAAAGAAGAAATTTAACATGTCCTGTTCCTGAGACAGTTGCCAAACAGGCTGAGTAAAATCTGCCCACAAAAAAGCATGAGATAATGCAGGCATACGTTAGCCTGAATGACTGTATCACAATTAAATCATAATTATTTGAGAAGCATTACAGCACAAGCAATATACCAAGAGCTGTCTCAGTATAGCAAAAGCTTGTTGCTAATACAGATCACATTCCAAATCCACTTCAGTCTATGGAACACAGCCAAGTGGAAGAGTATCTGCTATGAGCTCATCGTCCTGGGGGAAAGGGGGTGGGCTACAGGAAGCCAACTACACTGAACAGCCAGTGCTGGCCAGGTGAACCTCCTTCTCACTCAGCCAGTGGCTCCCAGCAGCTTAAGGTCAGCTACCATCTCTACACAGAGATGACTTTACAAAGGGGTGTCAATCAAAGGGTTTGCAGCCACTTTCTGCCTAAAGCTTTCCTTCACTTGTCTGTTTTTTCTTTCTGGAATTAACTCTTCTGAGGCTACTCAGTACTTACATCACCCTTCACCCTACTGTCCTGCAATGGCCGTGGTTATGGATTGTTTATTACTCTCAGAATTTCTAGAAGTGCACTTAATTCTTAACTTCCCAAGGTTTTCCTCTTTCCACTCTTCTCAGTGCTTTCTGAACCTGAGAAATATACACCCCTCTACATCTCAACATATAAACTGCGCTGAGAAAAATGAGATATCTATTTATTTATCCTAATCATCTGCAAAGAAGTCTGTATACAGGTTCAATTTTCAGGGAGTCGCAACTGAGGAAGCCTTGCCATTTGTACAGTTGTCTATTCTTTTCTTCCACTTTCAACTCATCTGTCACTGACTATATAGGTAAACAAAACTAATTTCTTCCAGTTTACAGTGAAATCCACTTAATTTCAAAGTCTGAGGTTTTTTGTTTGTGATGTGCTGTAGAATATTGCACCATTGCTTATGGCAGTATTAACAATTCTTGTCCCCAGGCAGCATATCCTGAAAGATCTCTTCCACACCACATGGTTGCTGAGGCAATTGCAGTTATTTCAAAGTGCAAAGCTTGGCATCTGGGTCCAGGAGCCTAATAACCAGAGGGTGAGCTCCTGCTGAATCCCCTGGGAGTCTTGAATAAATATTAAGGAGTTGACAATATGGAAGCATTGATTTGATATCTTGTGCTTAGCTGAAAAATACTTGTAAAACCTGAAATTTAGACAAATTCTCGGACTATACCTGAGTTTACATTTCATGGTTTTCATTAAAATTTTGGATTTAGACAAGTTCTTACTTTGTCTGGTTTTATGATACTAATTGTGCTTTCAGTCCCTGTCTGAACCTATGTGAATGACATCCTGTTTTATCAACTGGAAAAAATTCCTCCTTTGCTTTGTCATTTTTGGTGTTAGGTCCTTATGTGAGACACCTGCATATGTCATCCTGATTCTCCCACTCACGAACAGATCTGTGATAAAAGGAGCAGCTAATTACACCACGGCCTCACATTTCTTGGCTAAAATGTACAAGTTGGTTTCATGACTAGATACTAAAAAGATGTACCTATAATCCTCACACAGCTGCTGTTGTCTCTGGATCCTTGGGATTACTCATGCTCTGTGTCCCACAGGACTTGAGCTAGAGGGGGCGTCAGCCAACCCTGGAGCCATTCTAGTTCTTTGCCCAAGGTGGATCACCATTACTGCTGATGTTAAATAATACTGAGTTTTAACACCTGCTGTGCAGCTTTCCAAGCAGCTCAGAGCTGCTGTAATGCTGCAGTCTTTTCCGATGATGTGCCTGCCATCCAGAAGCAGTCGAGAGAGAAGACCCAGGTGAAACTACCTGTTAACAGCCATGCAGCAAACTGAGTACTCAGGGACAGAACAGGTGCCTGAAATTGAGTTTGTAATGGACTACCTACAAAAAATTTCTCATCTATTTCCTGAGCTTTGCCACCATTACTCACAAGTAACCTCACTGACCATCTAGAAAGAGTTCTGGGTCAGATGTAATTCTGCCCTGTTATTATATTTTATGCATCATTACTTTCTCTTAGTTTTGTAATGCTGGTTAGGGGTTTTTTTTTACCACCATGAATCTCCATGAGAAGCAGCAAAAAGACAATACCAAACTGTGTTACGGCAGGTCCTGTCAACTTCGTAATCCATCCCTGAGAAGTGCAACACCCGCCTGCAGTACAGCACAGAAATACTTTTCTTTCATTATAGCTGATTGTGTTTGCTCAATTAAATTAACGCAGACAATAGTTCTGTCTAAATCAGAGCTTTCAGCTTTGTTTGCACAGGAAAAAGGAAACCTCAACCCTTTCAACACATCCAAGAGATTCAAGCAAAATGTCCCAGAAGCAAACATTCTCAAAAGGGAATCCAGAATTTAAAACCTGTTAAAACCTTCAAGTTTCAATGCAATCTGTTTTGTGGTCCCATTGTTTCAGCAGAAATTGCTCCAATATGCAGTCTAGACTGTAGCCTTGACAGACTTATCTTTTATTCATGGAAGAAACTGAGAGAGCAGAAAAGAGAGATGATCTCGCTGTTGCAGATTTCATTGTACACCTACTCACTCCTTACTGCTGTTTCGCTGACATCAGTGTTTTGTCCTTTTGCCTCTATTATCCATCACCATATGTCCTCTGTTCACAAACATGATCCTCAGGGAATCAAATAGCAAAGCACTCTAAATATCAGATATTCAGATTTGCAAATGATCTGTCCCTTGCACCATACACACACTCACTATGTGCATGGCCCCACCTCTGGACAGAAGCAGGTTTTCGCCCAAGCTTTAGACTGCCTTTCCACAGACCATGGGGACACAGGGCTTTAGGTCAGTCTACTTCTGTTTAATTTGGGCATTATGTCAGTCCTGCACAATGCTGATGCAGGCAGCACCAGACTGCACAATTCAGACACTATAAGTCTTCCACAGCCCTCTCCTTATTGTGAGGGTGGGAAGGGGAGCATCTTTTATGCCCTACAGGCCACAGGAGGAAACTGAGGCCAAGCCATACCCCAAAATCCTTCTGTCCTCTCCTTCACTCCTTCACTGATCAAGGACTAACTCCTCTGCAGAGGAAAGCAGCAAGAACAGGGCTCCGAGTTGAGCAGGGGTAACACACCTTGGCAATGCACCAGCAGTCTGCAGTTGTCTGACTGCCATGTTCCCCTGTCTACTGCAAGTCACCTTTGCACAGCAGGAGAAATGGAGGAAAAGCATAGAGATGCATTCTTCTGTGACTGTGGGCACACTTTCTACCTTATCAGGGTAGGGAGCTTGGAGCTGTTTCAAGTTTGCCTTGCTTTAACTGGATGCATCATGCACCCAGAATCTTCTCATTGGTCTGGTTCCTACGCTTAAAAAATCCCAGCTCTGCTGGGTAGCCATGACTTCTAGCAGAAAAGTGTTATTTTTGAAAAAGAAGGCAAGGAGATTCCAAGGCAAAAACAGGATGCCTGATTGTGCACCTCAGGGAGAGACTGAGTAATGCCCGGTGGCAGTAAACCTCCGCTCACTGCTGAGAGAGACAACTGTGGACAAGGGAGGAAGGTAGGAAAATGACTGGAAACACCAAAGGCAGTGGAATATAAATAATTTTGTATTCTTCCACTGTATGCCACACTAGAAATTATTTTCCAGTTGCTACATTCGCAGGCATTAGACAATCAGGAAATTCAACCTTCTCTCCCTTTTAACATCTTATACTTTTGGCAGCTCACAGCAGTTCATTTGGCAGGCGCGTGCACCAAATGTGCCTTTCAGTCTTGTAACAGATGGAGTACATTACACACAGAACTGCATGCCTCACATACAATATCTAACACTTAGACTAGGAAAGGACATCCAACAGATCCCACTGACCACAAAATTACTTCCATATTGCTGAAGGGAAGAATTTTATAAATTAGTTAGAAGCAAATATTCTCTCTCCTCATGGTAAATAACTGTGTTATGCCTTGTTTTCAAAGATGCAAACAAGTTATTCTTGTATTCACATTTTACTTTGGATATGTCCCACCTGAAATCTAAACCTAAATAACTAAATATCCTCTGTTCTGTTTACACTTGTGGTATAATTCTTTCAGAAAGAATATGTATTGGATCATTTTGCTAGCTATTTGGTTTTAGTGGCTACTTTGTTATATATTTATAAATCCCAGAATAAAATATTAGCCATACAGAACTGTCAGGAACCATAGGCTTCTGATTAATCTACAGATTAAAATGTTTTATTCAATTCATAGATCAAATCTAAAGGTACTGTAATTTCAAGTACAATTTACAGAAGATTTTCAGAAATTTGTTTCCTAAGTGCCCACAGCAGATAAGTTGATGGAGCTAAAGAAGGTACCTTTAAAAACATGGCAGCTACCATGGAAAGAACAGCCAGAGGGCAGAATAGAAAAAATAAAAGAAGGACAAAATATTAAAATATAAACACTGATGAGCTTATTATTTATATATTCAGAAACTGATGGAGGCATTTGTACAGTTGTGAATCACACAGCAAGTTAGAAACTTACCAGTGAATGTTTAATACATATTAAATACATGTGCTAAATCATACAGAATATTATATAACATATATTAAGCACTCATGGGTACTTTCTAACTTGCAGTGTGACTTGAGGCGAGATAGTCACTTCTTCGATTTCAGAATCATTCAGATGGGGATAAAAGTATTTGTTGATATCAGTGGTCTTGCCTGAGGATGTCCTGGTATTTGAACAGAAGCCATTCATGTGTATAGTGTTACAGCTTTTATCACTGAATTATACATAGTGCTGTCAGTACTTCAGCAACTCAAACACCAAGGTAAGTCATGGACAGAAAATCCTATCCTTTTCATTGCAGAGCTGTACCTAAGAAACAGACTGTGGGCCCATTTTCTCCTGTGATCAACATTGTCTCATCTAGAGCAGGGTCAACTGTAGCGACAAAAAAATTAAGTGTACGATGGATGCTGCAGTGTTATCTGCTGCTCAATGTGACTTACCAGAAATCATGTGAGACTTCATCCTGTCCCCTCATAAATGTGGGAAAGAGTTTAGAGTATAATTTCTGCAATTTTTATACATGCATGTATTACTAGCTGTTTATTGATATACATCCTGACATGAAATAAGTCTGGTATAAAGCAAAACATAACACTTCATTTGTGGACATAGCAATGCATTGTTTGGTCTGTCTGAAACCAGACCATGTTTGGTCTGTCTGGAGGGCAGTGCATATGATTAGACAGTAACTATACATATGTGAACAGAATTGCAGTACCAAAAGATTCAACAAAATAATTGACTGTGTTTGTGCTCATTTTATGGAAGATAACAATAGATCTTCAAGAAAACTTCCAGAGCCAAATACTTTCAAAAAATTCATTTCCTGCTGTCACAGAAACAATCTTAAACTGAGCAAAGCAGAGGTACAAAGTTAATGTTGACTGAGTTCTTACATTCCAAAAATTTATCCAGACCATGGAGACAAGATAAGAGAGAGGGGTAAAGAACAACTATTAATTCAGGGAAAGAGAGTAAAAATTTACAAAAAGGAATAGCCTTGTATTCAGCCAAGCCTTATCTCTTTGCTCCAAGTACAGATGGATTTTATTATGCCAGAGACAAGAGCCAATAAAGCAAGTTCACAAATTTCTGTATTACACAAAACAATGCTGTTTACAACAGCAGTATGTAAATGTATTACTTCAGTATAAACGTATAACAAACAATTTCAGGCATAAAAATTCATTCCTGCTTGAGAATTCAGCTGCACCTATAAAAAATAAAAGTCAAAACAAAGCAGACAAATAAGAGGAATAAAAAGCACATCAGACTGGCAGTGACCAGCCCAAGGCTTCTCCTCTCGCAAGTCTTGGTTCTGCTGTGCTATTGAATCTAGACAAAGGAAGTATTGTACCCCACAGACTCAGACTGCTCTCCAGGACAGGGCTCTTGACTGTAGAGTGGCTTTGGTAAAGTTCTGAGGACTGGGGCCTTGTGGGACTTTTATTTTAATAATGATTATATGGACAAAGGCACTGATGGCAATGCACTCAGCAGAGACATAGCTGCGCTACCAGCAAAAATGCTGCAGTAGATAAATTATAAAACCTGGGTTGCCTGAGTTCTTTGCTTCAGCAGGGGCATTGCATTCATACATTGGGTTTATCTGACCTTCGTTCACTATTCACACACAAGACATCAGTCAGTTTAAGCAATACCCCACTGTGCTCTGAGATGAGCTAAGCATACTGATTTCCTCTGATCTATCTCCAGAAATAAAAGGATAAATATGTGCAATAAATAGAAAGAGAGGTGTAGGACATGTGTGCACAGCTCTGGACTTGCTCTGCCTAAAACCATGACTTGGCAAGCCATAAGGGTCATCTCAAGAACCCATGGGACGTGTTGTGCTAAACACTGTGACTGACAGACATTGCCAATGTTAGATGACAAATGTCACAGTTTAAAAACTGATGACTCTGCTGTCACAAAGCAATAGTGGCAAAAAAAAAAAAAGCAGCATGCCCCCCTTCAGCAACAGCAGTTCACATCCAGAACTTTGATTTGATCAGGTAAGAATTTGGGGAGCTAACAG
This sequence comes from Onychostruthus taczanowskii, assembly GCF_017590055.1. Taxonomy (NCBI): domain Eukaryota; kingdom Metazoa; phylum Chordata; class Aves; order Passeriformes; family Passeridae; genus Onychostruthus; species Onychostruthus taczanowskii. The sequence goes on from NW_024498773.1 coordinate 541,124, forward strand.
TTCTTACAAGATTTCTGATGGAAACTGCTGCTTATTAGACCAGCTAAAACCAAAAGGGAGCCTGAGCAAGAGCTCAGATGGCCATATTCCTACAGTTGGGCCTATCTTAGAATACTGCAGGGGCTGGTTTGCAGGCAAATATCCAAATATCCCCTTAAATTATCTGAAAGAAATGCACACATAATAAAGGACACCTTTCCAACATCTGTGCTCCTGACTTTTGTTTCTAGTGCATTGAATGCAAACCTACAGTGTGGATTTGCTCTGGGATTGTTATTCGGATATAGACCAAATACAACTGACAAGACTCTTGTCAGCAAGCACCTTTAAAAAAGCCCCGTGTCAAAACCAAAATCAAAACAACAAAAGCAGCAAAAGCAAACACAACATCAACAAAACAGCATTGGTTTTAGCCAATTTTTACTCATAGTTACCAAAGCCACATAAAAATACTAATTAGATATTTATACAGCAGGCATGAACACAGTACAAATATTTTGGTTTATGTATTCTGAGGGTCTCAACCATCACTCAGAAAGAAGATTATTAAGGCAATAAAAATATCGCAGCATTTGGGTTTCTATTAATCCTGAGCCTTATTTTAGCCTCTGCAAAAATTTTGTACAGGGGTGAAGCAACTACAAGTCTGAACTAGATTACATCAAATGACACCTGCTTTCTTTACAATCTATATTTAATTATTTTTTTGCTCTCCCTTCCATTTCAGATAAAGCACATTTTTAATACAGGCTATGTCAGTGCCATGTTCTCCAAGAACATTTCCCATGATATAGAAGGTTTCCACATGGATGAGGGTAATGAAAAAACCATATATTTCCAGTTTTGGTGAAATTCACAAAAACCTGTGTAGTGGCTATGCAGGTTTATAAAAACAAATCATTTGAATTCTCCAGGTCCTTGACAGGTTATATCTTGGCAAGCTACCATTTCATCTTTCCAGAATTTTTATGACTTTCTGACAGCTAAGGTTTGTGTTGTTGTGAACTGTTATTCCATTGCAGCCCTGCTTCATCCTCCTGTATCTGCTCAGCCACCCTCCATCTGGTGTGGGTATGGATTTTAAGACTAAGTGCAACTGCTTCAACGGGTGATCACTGCAGCTCACAAACTGGAACAGGAGTTGAATGTAGACCAAATTTTATATTGCTGCTGTGATGAGCTGGAAACAGGAATGCTGAAGTGCCTTCACTGGTCATCATCCAGATGTTTGCCATGAAGTTGATGATCTTCAGGAGGGGAAAGCTAGGGAAAAGGGGGACTCACACTTGCTGTTCCAGCCCCACTAGAAAAAAACTCACCCCTTCAATTGAATTCCACTCCCACTTAGCAATAATGCCTTCTCTCATTTTTATGCTTCTTTGTCTTGTCAAAAATAGCTTACCTAGTTTCCCAATTGGTTAAGATAATCATATTGCTTCCATAGTCAAAGCAGCTTCTTCCCATCTAATTCTGGTCATGGTCCAAGGACACAGATTTTTAGTTTAGACCTGTCTATTGTTATCCACACTGTCACCTTACTTACCTTACTCACCTTTCTCACCTTATTGTACTGCAGTGTGATCTTAATGAGGTTTTCCAGACTTGAAAAGGTGACAATAGATTTGATTTTCAATCATACCACTTCCTGAGAGTGTGTGGTTACTGGCACTCTTTGACCTTAATAAGTTGTCTGTTGGATTCTAGGTGACATTTAACAGCATAAGCTCTGATCTGAATACTTTGAGAGCTGCCCACTTGGAAAAATTACTCTTTCCTCACAGGATACAGCTGATGCACCTGCCAAAGGTGCTGGTCTACCTGGAACTCCAAAAAATAAAAGAAAGGGAGTGATGGAAGGCATTTTCTTCTATGGCCTAGCTCCAGGACATTTTCAGCTTTCAATAAAACCTGCCTGGGATTTTTTTAGACTAGTGTAATGGGTATTGTTAGACACTGAATTAAATCTCATTGAACCTGGTTCAGACATCTCCCCTCACCGAACAGGCAAAGGAATTCTGTTGCTATAGGTAAAAGTGATTTTATATGTTTTTATTTGAAGTTTGAATGGATGCTGGGCACTTAAATTAGGAAAAAAGTGAGATGCTGATAGAGCAGGACAAAAGAAGCAGATTTGCTTGGGCATAGAAAGAGGTACAAAACCAGGATTGGTCTTAAACTAAAAGACTATGAGGAGGATATTATTTGATTACTCTTTTGCACAAAAAAAAAAAAATTCCAAATTTTCTGTGTTATTGCAAATAAACACAACAGAACAAACTAACTCAGCACACTGCTTAGTCTCTTTTCATCACTGGAATATCCTTAAAAGCCCCAAATGTTTTCTAGTCACTTGGACCAAGAGGAAGGCAATTATCTGTGCTAGGTCTTTCGGGAAGAAAGAATTTGTGTGGGTAGATCTATTCCCTGCTGTTCTACATTTGTTCATGCTTCTGATGGGTGTATTATGGTTAATTAAGCTTTACATAATTTGTTATTTAAATAATTGCTAAATTATTTAATTCTTAAGTAATTGTAGGGTCTAGATCTGGAAATGGATGGAAAAAAGAAACAGCATAGTTGCCCATGGAACAGTATTAGTCAGGTATTTTAATTTTCTCCCATTTTCTTTCTCTTTTTTCCCCACCTCTAAGGAGATGGGTGGCATTCCATAACTTGACCCCAATCATACCTTTTCTTGAAGTATCTGAATTTTCCATCTCTTTTACTATAACCAACACCTAATCATTACTTGGAAACAGCTGGAAGCTATATACAAAAGAAAAGCAGGGAGGAAATAAACAAGACAGCATGTTTTATAGTCCGACCAAAAGTTTTGTCTCTTCAACACACCTCCACATAAAACTGTGTTGTAAATAAATTCAGGGTCCAAATTCAAAGGAAAAATAAATCAAACATAATTAAAAGAACTTTACAAAACAGCTTGAATGTTATTTTAGCTTTCTGCATTGTCCGTTATTGACTCCTATCTGACCTGTTTGAAACTAAACATCTTTGTTTAAAAATAAATACAATTGTCACTATCAAAATGATACTTTGATTCATCTCCATCGATCTTATCTCCACACATGGTGGGTTGGCCACCTGTTTAGTGTCAACAAAAGAGCTTCTTCCAGGAGGGAGAGCCAAGGATATAATTACTATAGATGGTGCATGGAACACAATTGTCTTACACTTTCCAGCTTTTATTTTTCATTATAAACTTTCTTCTCTATATCTTACTCTTCTGGGTAATTTCATGGTTTCTGCACTTGAAGGGGAAAATGAAACTAGAATTTCATCACAGGTGTTGTTGACTGATAGAGAATGAAGTCTATTTTTAGAGCTAGCTAACTAATAAGTTTAATAGTTTATCACTAGTGTTCCCAGACTCAGATGTTGTGATAATTGCAATGGATGGTCGGAAATGCAATAAACAGATGACAAGACATGAAATGTTACACTGATGTATTGAAGTTTTACTTCAATATATTCTATCTACTTATAGGGAAAAAAAAGAAAACTTAAAATTTCAAAAAATTAAGATTTTCTTCAAAGTCATTCCATTATTGATGGAATTAGGTTTTATCCAAAGTACCACTTAAAACACTTGATCTTTAGCACTAACAAATACAAGAAAAAGACTTTAATAACACAAAACCCATAGAAAGTGATTAGCACTTGGAATATTTTGATATGTCTGTCTCCTCAGGTTGTTCACATTATCATTTATTTAAGTGGAATCACTTAAGTTGTCCCTGCATGTTGTCTGGTCCAATCACTTACCCAAAACAGGTCTCCAAAGAGTCTCCAAGTTGGATTAGGTTGCTCAGTGTCTGGCCTACAATGAGAAATCTCCATAGATCGATATTAAATATGTTCACAGGGCACCTGTACTAAATCACTCCCACAATTAATAGTTTTTTTTGCCTTATACCTACTTAGAATCATTTCTTCTACAGGTTGGGACTGTTGCCTTTTGTCCTTCAAGCTCACATCCCTGGGAAAAGTGGGGTTTCGTCTTGTAAACAGCTCTCATTCTGCAGCTGAAAAATTAAGTCTTTTGAAAACTGAGCCAAAAAAACCCATCACCCTTAGCCAGAATATGTTATGTGCTCAAAGAACCTAGTGCTGACCATACCCAAGTTTTGGCAATAACTTTCCCATACTGGGGTTTCAAAAAGGGATACAGTATTTCAGATGTGGCCTCATAAGTCTATAAAGTGAGTAAGGAGTGGTAAATGAATTCTAGCTAATGAAGCCCATCTTCCATACACAATGTCCATCTTAATCACCATGCTGCTACTACTTAATATTTGTTTCTACAGGAACACAGGTCCCAAACAGGCCAAAACCTTGGTTTTGTGTACAGCCTACTTGAAACAAAACCTATGCTACCACTCCTTGGAAAAGATTATTTAACAAATGTTAAATATAATACCTCCACAGAGGTCATCTGATGAGCAGGATAAATGTAGATGTCCAAATCTAGTATCACAAACACTTAAGCCATGAAACATGGAAGTCTTGGTATTTCAAAAGGCTGTTCTATCCTCAAGCCTCCAACCCCTCACAGCATGCATAAAAGAATGGTTATTTCCAAAATAGCCTTGAGTTAGAGACTGGATCAAGCATTGGACTTTTCACTAGTTTAATGATGATGTTTTGCTACTGTTAGACGGAAATGCTACTTTTCTCTGAATAAACACTAGAAAATTGGACACTGATTTTTGCTAGCAGTTTGAAAGGTATAGTACATCATGGATCATTTATTTTGGTCTGCTCAGGTAACTGTACACATGGTTCACCATGGTAATTTCTTTTTATTATAAGAAGACCTGGCGTCCTATTGAGTACTCCTATCTAGACAAAATTATTTCAAGATATTTCATACAGTTGTTCTCTTCTTGCACAAATAAGTTATACAAAGAAACAATGGAAAACTAATTCTTCCTTTCTTCCTTACAAGTGCACTGGATTCTTCTTACTAAACAGAGTTTTTACGTAGTATACTTTAACATGTTGTTGCTAGTCTTCTAAACAAGTAAAGCAAAGCCTCTGGAAAAGATAATTTTCTCTCACTACCTTTTTTTCAATTTACACTACCTTTTCTTAAGGTACTTGTCTTCTAAGGAAGGTCTCTCAAACGTCAGGTTCTGAAAAAGAAAAATTATTCATTTTGTTTGTGCTATGAGCGTTTCCAGGATCTGAAATGCTGTCTTAATGAAGTATTTTTCAGAAAATGTTTTTTCAAAGTCTGTCTAAGCACAGTGATTTTGACAAAGCTTACAATAAGGTAGGGATTGAACTATTAGTTTCACAGATCACCTGCCAAAAGATTAGAAAGAATCAATAGAAATTACTTGTATGATTCTGAAGTCAAGACACATCTTGCTGTGGTAAGAAAGCACAGCCATAAAATGAAGGATAGAAAAGATTTTTACATAAGAAGGCAAGTTTTATTCATGCTTATATCAACTGAAAAAACACAATTTTTTTGTCTCAATCTTGGGGCAGTAAAAAAGTGAACAACAGCAGTTCACCTATGCAGATAAAGCCTCTATCACTGAAAGACATATCAGCGAGACAAAAGGCATTCCCTGTCATTAACTTTTGCTTATCAGTCACCATCTCCACTTCCATCTCTTGAAGTGCAACTCTTCAAGCCCATTGCTGTTAGCCCTGCAACAATATGTCCAGAAATGCTGGTCAGCATCAGAGTGCCAAAATTGTTACAGACACACCACATCAAAGAAAAAAACCCAAACCAAAACAGCAAAATCACAAGGCTTTTCCTAGTGTGCATTAGTAAATTTGCATATAAAGTTGCAGCTCTGTTAGGAAAATCTTTTGACTCAGCTAAACTTATTAACATTATACTGGCAAAATCTTTCTATTGGTCTCATTTCCAGAATGCCTTATACAGGAATGGGAGCTACTAAAATCAACCCATCTCCCAGGAGTCTGAAACTGCTGAAAAGGCAGTCAGGCCACTGGTGGCCAGAGCCACCCAGCTACTTGTCAGCCACACTTCTTCAGAGCTACCTTGCACCACACCTAACACCAATGACTTGGTACAATCAATGTCAACATCAAGGAACAGCCCAAGTGGAAAAGCATTTCAAAAATTCATGTAAATTAGAACAGCAGATATGGGGGAAGAAAAAGCAGCATGAATAGGGGGGTAAATGAGCACAAAGTCACATAAAAAGTCAGACACAGAAGCAACTGCAGAGCTTTGTGGAGCAGAAACAGGCATTCTCCATTCTTAAATGTAACTTGCCCATGTAACTTGTCCATGAGAACAGTTCAGTTTGAAGAAATTCCCTTGGAGATGTGAATCTGCAACCTAGATTAAAACGGTGAATTCACAGAGAAATTTAGTTTCCATGACTTTCAGTCCAGTATATTTAATACTTACTAACTGTTAGGAAAAAAAAAGTTGGTTTTTTTTTTTTTTTTTAACACAATATTAAGTACATTGCTATGGTCATCATGAAAACAGACTACAAAACCAAGCAGCCTGAATTATTCACATTTCATCAATTTATAAAAAATACCTGGCTGTATTTCAGCTTCAGTCTTAATAAAAACAGCCATTGTACACTAACTTTTTCATATACCAGAACAATTTTTACACCTACTTGAAAAAAAAGTATCAACAAAATTGACTAGGGAAAAAACAAATCCTAACTTTATGCCCAAATGTACAATATTCTACTCATGACAGAAAAGTACTTCACTGCATAGATCCTGTTTGAAGCACTAAGGTCATATATTGTCAGATAAATTGCTTCCTAATTAATCAATCAGCTTGGGAAAAAGTTGTCCAAGAAAGCCTACTACAGTATGCCCAAGTGACAAATTCAATACCTTTTGCCTTCGTATATTCAACAACTACTATAATAAATGTGTGGAGAGACAGGAATATCTCCCTGAAGATGGTCTATTAAGTGAACATCCAAAAAATAGAAGTTTTATGATCAAACCCATGAGCTTAAGAAAAAAAGGATATATTTTAAGGGAAACCTATCTGATGCACTGGGAAAAGCAACACACCCTATCAAGTGACTACTTTTCTCAACCAAAATGAATACACTCTTTCAATGTCATATATTAAATATGTGCAAAAAAGTACTCAGAAATTACATTAACAGAAATTGCTTAGCAACTTATTTCAAATAACAGAAAAATACAAGGAAACCATAAGTAATTCACACTTAATTAACAGCAAGGGAACATATTCATTGAATAAAGGATTTGAATAAAATTATTGTCTTGCATCTCGCAGTTCAAGTTTCCATGACAACTTTTCTTTACTCATGAATAGCAGTTTTGAAGTAGTACCAAAGTATGATTCAAATGTACTCTACATTTTATTTGAGCTTATCAAGCAAGATCCCTAGTAAAGAGAAGAGAAAATACATGCTTATTACATTCATTTTACAAAATACCTCAGTGTGCACTACAAAAGAGTTCACAACGGTGATGTGATGGTAATTATTTCAATTTAAACTCCTGACTGCTAGCAATAGTGGCACATATTGAAAGCCTATGCTTACAAAATATTTAATTACCATAAATGAGGCTAGTCAAATTTATTTCAAATATGAACAAGTTTTGCTTGCAACTGAAGTGTCTCCACATTTACTAGGTTTCATCCTAAAAACTGCACAGTAATTCAAACTCCTGTTAACTTCAAAGTATCACTATCTGAATGACCAGCAGTAGAAAGAGCAAGTTTCTCATGTGAGTGGAGTGTTAAATGGAAGGAAAAAAATTATGGTGAAATACCTTCCAGTGACTGTGTTGTCATCAAACTAGCTTAAGTAAAATTATCATTTGGGGACACCTTTGTATTCAAAGATTCAATACATCCCCAAATTTTGAGGATAACAAGATTTTAAAAAATGAAGCAAGGAGGATTATCACATAAATAAATTAGATGTATTTCTTTCTCAAGATAAATTCTTATTACACAAGCTCCATTCTTGGGGTTCATCAATTTGAAAACTTCATAGAATTAATAGGGCAGGTTTAAAAGACAGAATTTGCAATTATCACAAAAGAAGTGTTCAGCTTTTAGCAAAGGTTACATATCTTTTTCTACTACCTCAAGGAGGTCTGGAGACAGGTGCAGAGACACATGATCTTGCTCAGCACAGCTTATTAACTCAGGCTCAGAGTCATGGTAATGAAGCTATATGATCTTCAGGCCAAAGCTGACCCAGTTCCAGGAAACTTTAAGTGTAGTCAGAGGAAATGTATTCACTTTTTGTGTCTGTCCATAAAAATAGCACTCATAGCCAGTATTTCAGCTTCAGGTGTTCATTCTGCTTGTCACAAATTTTTGAAGCTCAGCATGTGATTTAGAGCAGCCCAAATTTAAGCATCAGCTACATCAAATCCCAGGAACAGAGCTCTTCATCTGACTTCACATTTGAAAAGACTGGCCATGGTCACTGGTTTTTAATCTGAGGTTTCAAGCATTATTTCTAACTGTAAAAACCAGGCCTAGTCTCAACAGGCTAAGGCTGAGAATAAAATGCACACATACCAGAGTGCTTTTTAGAGGATCTGCAAGGTGAAGAACACTGGCAGCTCTTCCCAGAAAAGTACTCTATTCACTGCCCTGGAGCATCACTCCACATCTCCCACCAATTGTACTGAGGCTTCTCATCCCACTGAGTTACTGAAAATACAGCTCATGTGCAAACATTTCTGCCCTCTATTTGTCAGTAAAATTTTCCTCTACGACAAAGGTCTTGTGCATAGCCCTACTCCTTTGCTTTCTGTACCTGCATAGGTGATCTGTTTTCTGTCACATTGTGCTGATAATATTTATTCACAAAAGAAGATTGTCACCAGGAACTACTTCAATCTGTTGCAAAGAAATGCTCATTTGAAGTGTTTCAGAGTGTTTGCCTGAGGAATATATTTGACCATTGCCTGTCACTTACTTGTGAAATAATACACTTTTAAGTACACTTAACAAGTTTCTGTTATCTTTTGTCCTTCTCCCAGAGACATTAAGATGCTAGAATCTAAGATAAAAAGTATATTTGTCACATCATATTTGTACCACAGAAATACTGTGCTTGATAGTCTATACACAGGATTCCTAAAGTGATGTTTAGAATGGCTGATTCACTCACATGAGTCAAAGTCACAAGAGTGAGATGAAATCCCAATTCAGAACTGTGTTGACTGATGTCAACAAAAGAAAACAGTATGAAGAAAACACAGAGAACAGTTGAGTCCTGAATAGCCAATTCAATGCTTTTAAAAGCAAGCCCATCAGTTTTCTTCTATCACATACACAGTTGTATCAATGGTAATTTTTGGGGAAGAAAGAATACTTTTATTCATGAAAGTATTACAAATACTACTAAATATTACCAAAAAACACTATCTGAGGTCTTATGTAATTCCTCATGTCATCTTACTTCTATATACTACACACACCATAAGTATAAAAAAAGGATTTGTGAGCACTAAAACATGACAATGCTGTATAGCATCTGCAGATGCTTTTCTCTTACAGAGTTTATTCTTGTCTATCTTGTGTTTAAATTACTAGAGAAATTTTAAAGCTATCAATAAATTATACAAGCTCCCTTTCATTAAAAAAGTTATGGATTTGATGTTTTTAGTCTTTTAAGATATTACAGTGTCACATATATTAAACACTGCAGTTTTAAGGCAAATCTTTGCTTTAAAAAAATCCAAAGCTAGAACAAATACTGGATTAAATTACATTAATAATGCCTCATGAACATAGGCTATTTTTGAAATAAAAGACTCCTGCACAACTAATTTTTAGAAAAGTGAAGAAAATGTTTTCTTGTCATGCTCTCTTCTTCCTGTAATCATTTGTTGTGTTTAGAGGTTTCAACATTTGGAATAAATCTTGTAGGTGATAAATGAATAGGAACTGCACATTCCAGATCACAGTCACCAGATAAATTATAGGGGGCCAGACAGATTACTAATCCTGCCTTCATATAAATATGTATGTAGGAAGGAGACATGGAATGAAGCATGGGCCAGTCTGTCTGGCTCAATATTGCAGCACCATACAAGCATGACAGATCCATACAAGAATGATATTCTCTTTTCCATAATGCAATGTATTTGTATTTTATGGAATTATACAACTTTTTAAAAATTTTCCAGTGGTGTGTTTACCAATATTAAAAATCCAGAGAATTACAAGTACACTTGTAATATTCATTACCTGTATGTGCCACATTTTGCAACAGACCTCCTGAAAGTGACCTTTTTTATCAAGACCTTAATGAGATAAATACATTATGACTATCTTCCTTTAAACAAAGGCTTGATTTTGGTGTCTTATCTGTGCAGCAAAGTGCACAAACAACTAAACTTCAGTCAACAGTCCCACTAGCTCAATTTTGGGAAAATAATTCCATGAACCATAGTGAACTGTAGCAAAAAAGTCAGCAAGCCTTGGCATCATTATTGTTTGGAAATTCTGTCTAAATAAAAGCTGTCTTTAGCATAAAAGTGAAGAGGTCTGGCTCTGCACATTTTTAATTTTATTCTCTTCCATTCCAAATACAGTAAATCTTATAATAAAACAAAACAATATCATTTCACAAACTACTTTAAAAATATATTCAAAGCCGTAGATGTTTGCATAGAGACAAAAAGAAAAAGAAGGTAGAAACTCAGTTTTAAGGATTCCACCACTTACAGGAAAAACTCCATTACTCCCCCACACTATGAACATTCCCAAATATATATATATATATGTGTATGTATTAATATCAAGCCCTCCATATCATCTCCAGTATCTTCAATATCTGTTAGCATATATGACCAAGAAGGTACTTGTCCAGTAAAATTAATTTCATGGAGTTGTGTCTTTTTCTTCTTCTTAGATGACAGCTCCATTTGTGAAGATGTGCAATGCTTCACTTAAAACACATCATGATGGAATGACATTGCATAAAAAGGTACATGCAATAACACTATTTTGTGATGCAAAAATACAGCTTGGTTTACAGTACAGCACAGTAACTGTTTCTGAACTTCTCCCAGATCATTTCAGAGCAAGCAAAAACATGTGTCCAAATTTTCAATTCACTTGAACCAATATATGTAAGTCTTTCTCATATACTCATTCTCATCTTATTATGGTATATATGAGCTTCTGTTTAGTATTACAAATCAAGATGATTTTCCATTCTGGTGTAGTATGTTACTGCCAAGAATGAGTCACCTTAATCACATGGAATTTTAAGCGGCTAATCCTTGCTTTTTGAGCTGAATAAATTAAGTTTCTGCAATCCTGACCTGCCATGGCCCATATTTAACATAACTGTTTATCTTTCTAATTTCAGGTAATTATAATAAACAAATGCCTAGCTTCTGAAATTACTTAATATTTGTGCAAATATGCAGCTTTGAATCTGAGTTCAGTGAAGTTATCCCACAGGAAGAGTGACATAAGTTTAAAAATATTCCTTGAGTAGCAGCAGTGCTTTCTCTGACTTTTTTTTTTTTAACCTATGCCTAAAATATAGCTATCCCTCTAAAATTCCTCGAGTTATGGCTTCAGTGTTAGCTCAGATGCATTGCTCTACATAAACAAACCAAACCAAACCAACCAAAAAAAAACAAAAACAACAACTCAGTGAGAGACAGGAAAGATGCTCAAGAACTAATAAAATTATGTCCTGGCCCTATCAAGTGCATTTTTCTGGAGATGGTCCTTTTTTAGAAGCTACTTTATTCTCTACTTTAAAATCCATATTTGAGTATTTAATTTTTCTTTCAGTAACAAACCTGTCTTATATCTAAGTGCTTTTCACTCCCAGCAAAATGAAATCTGCTTTTGCTTTCAATTTTTAAACAGCTATGTAACAGCAATATAAAGGACACAAAAGTATGTGGACATGTTTTCAGTTTACCTTTAAAATACAGAATTAATTGTATCCCTCTACTTTCAAATCACTTACTTTCTTAGATCCAAATCTTGTATTTATATGCATTTAACCTTAAGCACAGCACTGCTGCCATGCAGGAATTCAGGTAATCTTGATAACATTGTTTTCACTAGCTCTTCACTACAGATCAGGTTCTCAGAAAACAAGTTCTCAAGGTTGAAAATTATATTTATAAGGTTTTTATTCACATCTGGGACAGTAGGGTTGCATTATTTTCTGAGACTACTGAGTGGTCTTCTGAGCACTACTGGAAATGAAGAGGTATATACTGGGATGTATGAAAAAAGCCTAGACTTAACAAGTGATTGCAATTTGGTCCCTGCATGTTACTTGGTTTATCTGTAAAGAAAGCAAAAGGAGATTAGATTCAAAAATAGGAAACCCTTTCCAGGAGCAATTTAGGATTTGGAAAAGCATCTCCAGAATGAGCATTAGGCTGTGGCAGAGAACATGTTTGGCTAGGCTTCAGCATCAATGCTTATCAATTTGCAGGGCTCACACACACTCTGATGCCTCCAATTCAAGGGCAAGTTAATTATCTAATACCCACATTTGGGGCTGTGTGCAGTAGGCAGTGGCATCTCTACCATGCTAAGTTTTCCTGGAGGTGACCAAGGCAAGCTTTCCAGGAGTAACTACAATTACAGCAGTGTGGCATTCTGCTCAATCTGCCCCAGAAATAAACCCTTGTGCTGCTGGGTTCTGCAGCGCTGCACACTGCTAAAGCTACATTAGTGCTCATGCCTGAATGGCCCCATTTAACAACACCTTGTCTGCTTGAGTGAAGGTGATACCTTCCTCTAGAAGTGCATGGAAGTAGAAAGCCAAGTCTCACAAACAACCTTCTATTCCCTTACAACACTAAAAAATGTTCTATTTTGTTATGATTGAATATTATTAATTGTTCTGTTTTAATGTTCTCTAATGTTCCACATGTACATCTGACCAGTCCCATAAACCAGCCATCTTGAGGAAAGATCCTATTTTACATTTCTCATTGGATCAATTTTTGTTTTGAAAATACTGATTTTCTCATTCCCTGAAAGTGTAAGTATTACAGGGTGTTCCGCAGGTAGCAGAACTAAGAAGTAGGCCCCCTAGGGTTGTGTCCTTTGTTCTCAGCCTCCAGAGAACACCTTCACAAAGGCAAGAAATAGAACATGCAGCTGCTAACACCCAGCTCCTAGCTGGTTAATGTGCTGCCAAACACATCTAACACCTGAGTTGTCTGTGTTATTTCTTTCCGTGACAGCTTTTGCTTCTGAAGAGTCAGTAGTTTTCATTAGATCTATTGGAGGAAAGTTTCTAAAAATAATTATTTTAAGTGTCAAATCTATAATGCTAACCAAGAATGAAGAAAACATAGTACTGTAGTCACTGTAATATCCAGTCTCTGTGTTAGTTATGCCTGCGTTCCAATTGCTTGATTGCTCAAGCACCAGTTACCCATTGTCTGCTTCGGGGTGGTAAACACTTCATGGAACACAGGAGTACCAACTAGTGTTTACCAGATATTAGCACACACAGATAGAGGTTTCGAGCCTTGTTGTTCTTAGAATCTTTTCTTCATATAAACAGAGAAACCTGAAGATTTTTGCTTATCTCGGGATATTCGGCTTCCTATTCATTAGAGAGGGAAACACAGTGCATTACATTTGATAGTTTGGGGGTTTTTAAGTAACTGAGTAATAACAGACTATCTCACTTTTAGCCATATGCCAAGGAAGTTCCCTATGAAGAACTACAGTGAGAGCTTTCTGAGAGTCAGACCATTACACATTTGAGAGGTATACAGATCTATTCTCCCGGCTACTTATGTTCCTGCCCATCTGTTGCAGTGGCAAGGTGCCTGCTTATGGACATACATGTCCATTTCAATAAAGCAAAAATAACAATTGTCAAGCACAAAAAAGCTTCCAGGTGACATACAACTTCCAGCACTCATGCTTCCACAAGGAATCCCTCCTCAGTTGCAGCAATACCATATGCTTCTCTCACACCACTCCCAGTGACACATGTGCCAAACTCTGCTGGTAGGAAGAAAGGACACCATGAGTTCACAACTGCCAGGATGACAGATGAATACAGCATGAGGAACCTGAGAAGTACACTAAGACAACATATGGGGTTCAAACATGTCACAAAGAAGCACAACTGGCATCTGTGGCTGATAAAAGCATTCACAGCTGAAGTGTGTCAGTTGTAACTATGACACTCCAATTTGTATTCTCTACCTTCATATTAAAAGAAAAACTTTTTTTTTTTTTAACTAATATACTGATGTCTCTTTGGCAGGTCTTTTGGGCATTCTGTATTTATTATTCTTCTGGAACCTTCATATCAGTATGTTCAAATTAAAATTAAGTACTTTCTGACAAGCCCAAATTTAGCATGGGATTTGAAAGTCAAGATGAGTTAATTCCTGTTTGTGTATGATTGTGAGAACATTCAGCAGGAACAGGGAAACCCATTGTTCTCAAAGGACTTACAAAAGTTGGCATTCAGTAAGCAACTTCATTAAGAATATACAAAAAGAAGACTTGGTGTGTTCCTTTTAGATGAGTGAACTCTAAGGGTAACAGGAGGAAAAGGTGGTTAATGCTTGTTTATCCTGTCCTCCTGAATCCAGTGAGCAGATCTGTTGAGAAACAAAAGCCTTTCCTGTAGTCACTTCCTGACATAGAGCAGTTTTTAAGTTCTAAGTAAATTAAATTTTAGACAAAATCATACCTGGTTGCCAGTCTAAAGGCAAATTCCAGAGAAGCTGAATGTATTCTGGATTTTAACTAGTTGAGATGTTAAACACTAGGGAATTGCATGTTGAATTTGGAAATCTGCATTTATTCCAGGCACCTAAATGACAAATTTGAACCTGGCCAGGTAGCGGCAGAGTCTTCCATTTAGAAGTTTGAGTGAAACAGCAAGTAAATATTGGTAAGCAAAGCCAGCACTACACAGCAACAAATAGAACGAGCACAGTGAAACAGTGACATCTATGTTTGAAAACAGTTTTCAAATCGATTTCAGGGTGCTCTGAAAGGCTTCCAACTTCATGCCCGTATTGAGTCATATGTAGTATATATATATATATATATATTATATGTACAGAACCAAGACTTGGCTGCTCTGGGATCAGATCCATAGAGGAATACAGGCTTCACAATCCTGAGAGTACTATGATGATCCCATGTTGCCGTGGCTTTGAAATCTATTTCTCTCTACCCTAGAAAGGGAAAGCTCAATATTTCAGAACAACCATGAGGAAGAAAACCCAGTATTTTCACACAGAACCACTAGGTTGGAAGAGACCTTTAAGATCATCAAGGCCAACCCAGCCCTAACACCTCAACTAAACCATTGCATTGAGTGCCACATCCAGTCTTTTTTTGAACACATCCAAGGATGGGGACTCCACCACCTCCCCAGGCAGACCATTCCAGTACTTTATCACCCTTTCTGTAAAAACTTTTTATCCACTATTTATCCTAATATCCAACCTATATTTCCCTTGATACAGCTTAAGACTATGCCCTCTGGTTCTGTCAGTTGCTGCCTGGAGAAAGAGACCAGCCCCCACCTGACTACAACCACCTTTCAGGAAGTTGTAGAGAGCGATAAGGTCACCTCTGAGTCTCTTTTTCTCCAGGCTAAACAACCCCAGCTCCCTCAGTCATTCCTCACAGGGCTTCAGTGCTCCAAGCCCCTCTCCAGCCTCGTTGGCTCCTCTGGACAGGCTCAAGTGTCTCGATGCCCTTCCCAAACTGAGGGGCCAGAACTGGACACAGTTCTGGACTCAATGTGTGGCCTCGCCAGTGCTGAGTACAGGGGTAGGAGTACCTCCCTGCTCCTGCTGGCCACATTATTCCTGATAAAGGCCAGGATGCCTTCTTGGCAACCAGGGCACACTGCTGGCTCATGTTCAGTCTGTTGTCAACCAGCAACCCCAGGTCCCTTTCTGCCTGGGCACTGTCCAGCCACACCATCCCCAGCCTGTGATGTTGCAGGGAGTAATTGTGGCAAAAATGCTGGACTCAGCACTTGGACTTGTTAAACTTCATCCTGTTGGACTCTGCCCATCCATCCAACCATTCCATGTCTCTCTGCAGAGCCCTCCTACTCTCCAACAGATCGACACACACTCCCAACTTAGTGTCATCTGCAAATTTACTAATGAAAGACTCAACACCCTCATTCATGTCATCAATAAAACTATTAAACAGAACAGGCCCCAGCACAGACCCCTGAGGGACACCACTGGTGACTGGCTGCCAGCTAGATGCAGTACCATCCACCACCACTCTCTGGGCCCGGCCATCCAGCCAGTTCTGAACCCAGCAAAGAGTGCTCCTGTCCAAGCCATGGGCTGCAGCTTTTCCAGGAGTGTGTTGTGGGAGGCATGTCAAAGGCCTTGCTGGAGTCAAGGCAACATTCACAGCCTTTCCTGCATCCACCAGGCAGGCCACTTGGTCATAAAAGGAGATCAGATTGGTCAAACACTACCAAACCCTCCTAAACCCATGCTGAAGGTTTACCTTACCAGGTACTCAGGTTAGGCTGACTGGCCTATAACTACCCGGATCCTCCTTCCTACCCTTCTTGTGAATGGGCGTCACATTGGCCAGCTTCCAGTCATCTGGGACCTCACCAGTGAGCCAAGACTGTTGGTAAATGATGGAGAGCGGCTTGGCAAACTCATCTGCCAGCTCCCTCATCACCCTGGGAAGGACCCCATCTGCTTCCATAGATTTATGAATATCCAAGTGGCTCAGCAGTTCTCTGACTGCATCTTCATGGATAACAGGGGGCTATTCTGCTCCCCAACACCATCTGCCCACCCAAGAGGACAGTTGTCCTGAGTACATCTTCCCACTAAAGAAGGCATAGAAGCACTTCTGTCTTCTCCTCATCTGCAGTTATTAAGTTCCTTCTCTCCTGTCCGATAGAGAACAAAGGTTGGTACCCTACATTTTACCATTAATATATTTGTAAAAACATTTTCTATTATCCCTTACAAAAATTGCCAAATTAAGTTCAAACTGAGCTTTGGTCTCCCTAATTTTTTTTCCTACATGCCCTAGCAACACCCTTAAATACCTCCTGAGAAACCTGACCTTCCTTCCAAAGATGATACATCCTGTTTTTATTCCTAAGCTCCTTCAAAACCTCATTTTGAAGGAACGGGTATGTGAGGTATCCAGTGCCTCACCTGGCTCAGCCTGGTCTGCAACCAATGTGCATCCCTGCCACTGCAGCACGGTATGTCCTCAGTGGACCCTGAACAAAAATTTCTCCTAGGGAATGGACACCTGTGACCAGCAGATATTCTAGTCTAAGTTAAATAGCTCTCGAGGAGAAGTGAAAACTTGTATCCCATTTTCATGGTGAATAAAGCTATGGGGATTTTCTTATGCACAGGACAATTGCAAACTTATTTGTGTTGCAGTACAAATGAATACCACTGTGTATAATTTATCATTTATAATTCATCATTCCTAATTGCTCATAGTGAATGGGACAAATATTGTAGATTAATACTGACATTTTTCATATTGCAGCCCAAAAGGAACTTCTACTCTGCAATTTCCTAATTAAAGAGGATGTGTGCAATCACAAATGAAAGAAAAGCTCTGATTATCTTAGCCTATGTCAAGCCAACACATTTTCCAGTGAAACTACAAAGTTGAGGGTTAATGAGCAGCATTAGTGTAAAATAATGTTAATTCTGCATTTTAGCACTAGCAGATAGCATTATTTCTCAACTATGAGCACTGTCTCACAACTGAGTATTTCATTCTCTGAATCACACTGATGTGCTGTCATTTCAAAAGAAGAACCTCCTGGAATTTTAATCCTACTCAGAAAGGATATATTAAAAATACCTGAACCATGCAAAAGATCAATGGTCATCAAATAATACTATACAAGTGCACAGCAGACGAAGCAGATGGGGAAAGAAGGCAGAAAAACACATGGATTGAACTGATTTCCAGTTCTGTGGTCAGTTTGCAGCAAGCCAAACCAATTTTTCTGGCCTGCAGTTTCCTTCCAGATGCCCTTTTCCCTGACTCTATCTAAGCAAGTCACAAGGTGCATGAATTGTCACATAATCTTCACCTAGCTTGCAGCTAGCTGCCTCCCTTCAAAGGATCCCTCAAGATTTGTCACTAATTATTCCATGTTTCTAGGAAGCCTCAGGTCTACCATTTAAGCATAACAGAACTATACTATATTCATAACTGCTTTTCTGGTTAGGGGATAAGTAGCATGCAATGCCACCATTAGATAAAACAACACTGCTCACTGACTAGAAAATATGGCCATCGGGAAAACACAGATATGTGTCAAAATACCCTTAAAAGGGCATCACTTTTTCTTTATTAGTTCAAATTAGGTAATTCCTAAGCACATCAGGACTAGGAACTTCTAGCAGGGACACAGAAATGTCAGATCACTACAGAAAAGGTCAGATGAAATATGTCAGTGGTTAACTTTTTCCAAGGTGATCATTTTTAAACACTCTTCTCACCAGAAACTTTGTGTGTTTGTCAGCACATCTCTCTCCTTCCAGTTCTCCTGCTTCCTAGTGACCCAGAGACACAGTGATTTTCAAGATATGCCATTTGCATACAGACAGCAGCACTTACAGTAATGATACGCCAGCACCCTTTTCAGAGTGATAAATGCTGCCAACACAGTCAGTGCACAGGGAATTGTAACAGCTACTTAAACTTATATAGAACTAAAAGCCAGAACAGTGACGCATCGCTCTGCAACACAGATATGGCCTCCATTCTTACAAAGCCAGAGAAGCTGCAGCTACGGAACATTTTTGCAAAGAAAATGTATTGGTAATTTAAGTACCTAGGTGACAGCTCCTGATTATCTGGACAAGAATAAACAAGGCCTTTTCTGTACAACAAATATTGAATCTCTTCTATTCCTTTCCACTAGAAATTAAAGAACAGGGAAAAAGGAGAGAGCCTGGGACCTGTCCAAGGGACTCTACAAAGAGAACACACCCCGAAGAAAAGCAAGGATACTGTACTCTTTCTCACTATTGTTCTGCCTATTTCCACAGGACTAAAAGAACCTTATTCCAAGAAACTGAAGAAATTATTCAAACTAATCCCGGAAGCCATATTCAAAAGTGCCCAGTGTCAAATTAACTGAGCACACTACTCCTGGCCAACATACAAAGTGCCATAATAAGACTGAACTTCTAGTGGAAAGAAAAAAACTACTTTCACAAACCACCCTAAAAAACTACTAGCACTACCACTACTACATGGTGGTAATTCACATAAACAAATTGTCACCATTTTTACTCCATGCCCACCTTGACTGAGCTTCTCAACAACAAATACAAATCCTTAGCAATGTTATAGGTAAAAATCAATACAGCCAATTTAATGAAAATAAAAATAAGATTTGTTTGCGACCAATATACAGTCCCTCTCAGGATCTCCTCTGGTCTGGTCTGGTCTGGTTGGTGTGATTGGGAAGATCCCGAGGTGTATCTCTTGTTAAAAATCTCTTTTCCCCAACCCAGCAGCCAAAGAAGGAGTCGAGAAGTCTTCAGCTCACATTCTCAAGGTTGTTTATTATTTCTTTATCTCAAACATTTTCTGTCTGGCCTGCCAAGGTCTGTTCTGCAGGTTGGTCTGAGGCACACTCTCCGCCCCTCCAGCTGTGCTATCTTTTATACTAAAAACTACATATACTATGTTTACAATTATGTTCCAACACCTATCACCTATGTTAGACAGTGACTTTCTACTCTAAACCAATCTGTGAATGCCAACATCATCCTGAACATGGATGCCAGGGAGAAGAAAGAAGAAGGACAGGATAAATCCCTCCATCTTAGAACCCCTGACCCCCATGTACAGAATTCCAAATCCCCCTGTACAAGGTTCAAAACCCCCCTGTACAGTGCTCCAAAATTTTTCCCTTCACCCTGTGATTGCTACTACTATGCTACTTAAACTTTTGTGACCTGTAATTCTTCATATAATGTTGGCAATTTGCTCCATGAGTTGAGATCGAATTTCTAGGTGTCTTTGGCTTACTGCCAGGGTCTCCGAACCCCTGCCAGGGCTTTGAGCCAGCCAGGGCATCCAGAGAGATGTTCTCGGTTTTGACAAGTCCCGACAGCCGACAATCAAGGGCAGCACCGAGCCCCAGGATCAGAGCTGAGTGAACAGATTCGGCCTCTGACACACCGAATCCCCCACAGTTCACAACTGCGGTCTGGTAGTCTGTTTGCTGTCTGTTTTTATACTGTTTTTCTGGCCCGAGGCAGGGTCTCCTCTTGTTCTTTTCATAGTAAATTGTATTCATGCTGCCTCCTTTCTTTGAGCTGAACTGAAGAATTCAGTTCCTGTCCACCGATGAACCGATGAACACAGGTCAGGCATATTCATGTGGACTCCTTTCTTCGGGTAGTGTTTTACAACACAACTCTGGGCAGACAGCTATAGCCACAATTCTCTCGATGGTCCTCACTATCTTGATCTCACATATGTGCATGTGGTCCTCATCTTGGCTAGGCACTTTCGACTGCAAATAAGTTCCCTTCCTGCTTAAGACTGTGATTTTGCAATGGTATGTGGTCTTCCTACAGCCTGTGGGATTTCTCGGAATCCACATGTAAGTTTAAGTCATCTATATTTTCCTTCTAAAACATCATAACCTATATTTATTTCATATTCTGAACAGCACGAATTACATATATATATATATATATAACAGCAATGATGGTAAGAATAAGGTAAGAATACACATAAGTGTATGCTTATGCTAACTAACGTTTTGAAAATAAAAGTTATTTCTAGACTACTTGAATGTATCAGGAATTAGAGTTAACTTTTCCAAAACAAGTGTACTGTATACATATACAGTGCAAGACAGCGCCAATAAACATACAAAAACATCTTTCTTTGAAAATAATCAGTCCACCAACTCAAAAATTAAAATAGTTTGACTTAACAATGGAGAAATCCTCACAATCAGAATCTGAGGCAGGTTCATCCAGCATCCCCACAGAGCAGCTGAGCAGCTCATACCTGATGAGCAGAAGAACTGTGGACGTTATGCTAAGGACTAAAGTGTCATTTTCCTGCACCAGTTTCAAGATTTCTTCTTAATTCAAGAGTAAATAACTATATGCTGCTGGGCATATCTCTGCATCAAGCAATTCCCATATTGATTTTCTGTGTTTTTTTTCAATAATTGTGAGAATTATTTATATAGTAATAGAAACGTGTTATCCTAAAAGTATATGTAAGGGAGCAGTCTGTTATTTGCCACTGAAGCCCAATTTACACATTAGTAAATGAGTCTTCTTTTGGGGATGCTCAAGTGCATGAAAATCTGCTTTACTATCTGATTTACCAGAGCCTGAGTACTTATTTCTACCAAATACTCAGTCCTAGAACTACCACAAAATAAAGAGCCAATTGCTGGATTCACATCACAGAGGAAAAGACAATTGCTCAAAACATTTGTTATGTCCAAGATAACCTAGTCTATTGTCTTGTTAGTAGTGATAAAAACCACAGAACAGGTAGGAAAACACTGGCAAGCCAGCTTCAAATGCAATGCACCAGATGAAGAGACCTGTGATACAGAGTGGCTACAAAAAAATTTCTGAACAGAAAAAATTCTTACAGGTTTAACAAAATTCTTAGTGTGCCAGTATTTTAGTGGGTTTTGTAGTTTAATATACTTAGCAAGTGAGGCTACCAACAGAAGCTGAGAGGAACTTGCAAATAGCCTGTACAAATCAGCTGAATAGGGAAATACAGTGGCAAACAAAGTCAGTAAAAACAAATAAAAACTAAAGCAGAAAAAAGTTACACTAAGAGTCCCAAAATGCTTCCCATTAATATTATCACTTTTGAAGGAAACTGGCAGGTCATTGTAGTCCAGTGAGAGGCTTTATTCAGCGAAAAAGTGTTGCCAGAAAACGAAGGGAATGACCCATTGAGACAAGAGCTTAATAAGATTAGGCCATTCTTTGGCTCTCCAGAATATCTGAAAAGCTGCTAATTGACGTTAACACTGTTTCAAAGATATAGCCAGCTTCATACTTCTGGTGGCAAGCTCACCACCTACAGGTGACTTCACACTGACTCACTGGCAGCTCCATACTCTTTCCCTAATTCAGCTGCTACTGCCAAAAGACAAGGTACGCTGTTGACAAAAAGACAAGATCGCTGCTACGCTCCTATAACCCCAGCAACTTGACATTACTGTCCTGGCCGTAGTGCTCGCCATTCTTGGCATTACACTGACCTCTGGTGGGTTGTAGAAAAAAAGACGCTGAGAACCAGTGCGGATAAAAAGCCAAGGAAATCATACCCTGCAACTTTGGTGGGAGTTCAGCAAGGGCACGCAGAAAGTCTAACTTTGGAAGTGCCTCAAGATAGCCTGATAGGAACAATGCCACACTAATGCCTTGCTGCTCACGAATCACTTTAGAGATATTTCAGCTTTTACAACGATGTTCTCTCCAAACAGTCTACTGTGCTGTGTTAGGATTTCCTGTAACACCACTTAAATATGGTGCACACAGCAGCCCCTTAATCTTTATGAAGGAAAGGAAGCAAAGAATAGGTGGATCTACAAGCTTTCTCTGCAACATACATCTCAAACTGAAGTGCATATATTTAATCTTTCTTGACTCTTCTCAGGCTATATTTAATTATTTTTATTTATTATCTTCTATCACACATTTTAGTGTGCCTGAAGGCAAATTGTATGTTTTAGGAGTCTGACTGTTTCAGTGACCAGATTTGCGGCATGCTGCCACAAATACCAGCACTGACAAAATTCATGGAGCAGTTAATTGATGCTGGGAACTGAAATGAGGCCACAAGCCAGGAAGGGCAGGAACTGGTTTTCTTGCTGAAGAAAGCACAATGGGGAATTTTAGTCTTACAAGTTAGTGTTGGAATTCACTCAGGAAAACTAAGGACACACCCAGACAGAGTGGAACTAAACAAGATGCTTATTGCAGATTCAGATTTTAACTGCTTAGCGTTCACAGGAAATGAATGACTACTGAAAAGGATGAGGAGCCAGAACTGTGCTTACTCCACTTGAAGAGTAAGACTGAATATTCACTCTCCCTTGCACATAGTGATCAATTCATAAAAAACTAACTTATTTTGATATTATACTTCTTGGGGAGTGGTGGTGCAGAGAGCCCCCTTATGACTATGTCAGTTGCCAGCTGTTGAATTCTACTTTGAAAATAAGTAAGAGTGAATGAAGAGATCATTTATCATATGCAGTACTTTTTAAAACTAAAGTTAATGTAATTTAAAGCCTAATAGGCTCTTTCAATACTAGTCAGAAATATTCTCAGGTCCCACAGAATACATCAGTAATAAGAAAAGGCCTTTTGTGCATGTTCAGGAAATGCCCAAGAATATTTTAACAGAAAGGAAAAATCTCAGTTTATGTAGCTGTTAAGAGCAGACTCACTTAAGTGCTGGGCTTGAAACAGGTCAACAGACCTTGTACATACAAATGCTGACACGTACTTAGAGACACAGGTACCTTGCTGCTGGAAGTCTGCAGTGCCACTTGCAAGCTGGTTAAACAGACTGAAAAGAAATTTGTGCAAAAGAACGAATACACTAGTAAGTGTAGTAGTCATTATCATTGCTCCTTCCCATGCTTTTTCCATTTGGCAGGATGACAAGTAGTGCAAACAGCACTTTCAGCCAGCCAAATGATAACTTTTCAGAAAACCTTCAAGAAATTATTATTCTTTAGCCCTTTTATAATTTGGCTTAAAAAATATTGCCAATTGGCACTAAAATAATTCCAGTGATTAAATAATTGATCACATGATTAGGAAACAAAAGAGAAAGTAGTACCTCACCATTAACTTCAAAGACAAAAAAGCCTGACTGTCTTATGCCTTTTACTAGGTAGGTTCAGCTTTTCTTTCTTAATCACTGTAGGGTCGAAGTTGTCCTCTTGCGCCCCGTGGCTGCGTAGACAAACTGGAATACATCAACCACTGCATGCTGCTGGACAGTGGTTTAACTCAGATTCCACGTAAGAGGCCACAAAGCTACAACAGGGCTTGGTACCAGAGCAGATAATTCACAGCTGCTAACTGGGCAAAATGTACAATAAATAATCTGAACAACAGGGCCAGCTGCTGGGACAGAAGTGTCCTGACCTGGCAAAGCAGGACTCACGCTTTAACCTTCTGTTAAACCTCCCATATATTTAAATATGGTGTCTGTTTCCACCTCAAGAAGTTGTTCTTATCTACTAGGTAACTAAGAATTATTGTTAGTTATGCCTTCAATCTAGCATGTCCTGGTTTTGTGGGAATATTTGTAAAAAAAATAAAATTATCACAGATTCAGAGATTAGGAATTCAGATTCACTGTGATCACCTAGAAGAGAGGCACATTAAGTCATTCCAATTTGAATTATGTTCCCACTTTCCAGAAAATTCTAACCCTGACAGGACTAAATGAATCAGTTGAAAACATAAATAAATCCAGCTGTGCAGCATCATCTCCTGTCTTTTGTAAATTGTGCCTCTGATTATTTTTACTGTCTTCAAAGTTGTTCAGTAAGAAAACACAGGATGTGTGATCAATGTCCCTAACCTGTCTATGATCTGAAAAGCTTTGATCACTGTTTTCTTATGGTATATGATTGCTTCAGCAAGTTTACAGATGATACCAAACTGAAAGGCTTGAGAGAAGGGATTCTCTTCAAAGAGACTTCAACAGGTTTGAGGGGTGAGTTCGTAAGATTTGGTGTTGTTCAGTCTGGAGAAGAGAAGGGTACAGGCAGACCTTAAAGCAGCCTTTCAATACTTAAAGGGAACTTACAACAAAGATGTAGGCAGGCTTTTTACCTTTGCCTGTAGTGACAGAACAATAAACAATGGTCTGAAACTAAATGAGGAGAAATTTAGATTGGACATAAGGAAGAAATTCCTTAGCCTGAGGATAGTCAGATTGCCCAGAGAAGCTGTGGATGTCCCCATTACTGGAAGTCTTCAAAGCCAGGCTGGTGGGGCAGCTTTGTGCAGCCTGGTCTAGTGAAAGATGCCCTTGGCAACGGCACAGAGTTTGGACTAGCAGGTCCCTTCCAACCCAGACCATTCTGTGACTCTCTGACTCCGTAACAACTTCTGGATTTAGCTGAAGTGACCACATCATTCATAAAGGCAGTTAGTGTTCTATAGATGGAACATTTTCTCATTTTAGCTATTTAAGTTCTCCTGTATCCCCAGGCATAAATAATATATGTCACAGACATTTAAAGCTTTTTCCTCACTATACCGTTCACTTAGATAATCAAAACCTAGCTATATTTGACTTAAACATCTGTCCAGGCAGCTCTCCCTGAGCAGCAAATCAACACTTGACTGTATCAGCAACACAGAGTAACAGATCTCCACTGATTTAATAGCTTGACTGTCACAAACAATCTCATCCGTGTCCCTCCAAGACCACTACTTGTGAATTCTAATATCACTTTACTCAAAGTGCTGACCTTTATGCATGCATAAGTTTGGCTTGAGGCAACACCTAAGACAATCTTCCTCATGTACAAAACAGAATTTCAAACGACAAGCCAAAGCTATTAGAGGTGAATCTGTTTAAAATTAATGTTGATGTTATTTTAGTTTGTGCTATAAACAGAGCACTTATATACCCTGTCTTAGACATGTCTAAGCATAATGATGTAAAAGCTAATTTCTGTAAAGCAAACTAATGTTGCACTCCTGCAAGTATGAAGACTTTCCCAGAAGCTCTAAGTGATGACATCTGCTTGCCCCTTAACTTTTTCTTTTATTTATCTTTATTCCTCCTAACTGTCTTAGCTGCAATGAATCATGTCTCTTTGCCTGGGCATTAGGCAGCCTTTTCATAACCTCCTGTAATTTAGCTAAGGCATCACACTCCAGGCTGTTCTGCAGAAATGACTTGGCAACTCTAACTTCCGGACACTGTGTGCTTCCTTTGATGTTCCCAGGTAAGGAGGAGCCAAAAGAAGGAAGCAGACCACAGCAGCCCCAAGAAGCAGAGCAAGATGGATTCCAGCAAAGAACATGAAACCCTATAGAGTACCAGAAAACGCTGACCACTCCACAAGCAAAGAAGCAGGCACACAGACGTGAACTGCACAGATTCCAACTTGCACCTGACAGCTTGTGTTTCACCCACAGAAAGTTATGGACTTTGGGATTTATAAATGTGGGAATCAGTAACGTAGAATTTTTTGTTAGATGATAGCTTAATCCACCAGAGCAAGGCAGGTAGGAGAGTTGTACAGGTTTCCCTATAGCTGGCACCAGCCTCATCCTGCTCTTTTCTAGACATGCTGCCAGGTTATCCTCCTGGTGTACCTGCCTGCTCTGATTCCCCCTTCCCACAGGATTTCAAATGTGTGAAGACAAAGTCAGGAAAGAGCTGAGCTTCTGCCAGCACTCAAGCCTCAATATCGAGCACTGTCACAACTTGCAGAGTGAACCAAGGCTGGTTCCTCTCTTCATGTGCTCCCAGTGGAGGAAACAGCAGGAAACTGCTGGGGTGGATACAGCCCATTTTGGCTCTCTGAATACAGACACAGAGACAGGTTTAGAAAAGAAACATTGCTTATTCTTATATTGCAAGGGAGCAAAGTGGAGGTTTCCACAAATCAAGCACACCACAGGGTAAAAGGTCACAGCTCTCACACAGCAAAACATCCTCGGCCCACCTAAAGCATGCTTATTTCTGTGATGTAACCTTGCACAATTCTTCAAACACAGCCCTTTTCTTCATTAAGCAACTTCTACTGTGTGTTATCTGAGGGCACTGGTTACGTTTACAAAAGGCGAGGGGAGTTCAGCTGGGGACAGACAATTCAACCTGAAGGTATCGCAGCCACCAGCGAGAGGTACAGGGAATACAGAGAGGCCGCACAAAGGCCCCGGAAACACCAGGAGCGGCCAGAAGGAACAGGAAACACCAGCAATTTCCCCCCGACAGCCGCCACACAGCTCGGCGGGCGCGGCAATACGCATGCGCAGACAGCGGGGTGCGACGCTGTTTCCGTCTCTGAGGCGCCCCCATCGCCGCGTTGACAGAGCGGGGAGAGCCGATGCTGGTCCGCACCTCGGCGCCTTTCCGTGGCAGCGTCTCCTGCTCAGGTCTCCTTCTGCGTGGATGACCGGAGCTGAAGTCTCGCGTCTGCTGCGCACTCAGTATGCGGCCGCTACGCTGCGGGAAGAGAAGGAGACAGCGCACGGCGTGCCCTCCTCTTTTTCGGGAGGGATGGTTCGCCGCGCGGGAGGCGCGCCAAGGAGGCGCTCGGCGGCCGCGGCTGCTGAGGGAGCTGCGGTGTGGGGTTGTGGTTATTGGCAGTGCCTGACTTCGAAATCGGGCGTTTACCTCTAGTACGTCCTTTTAGACTCCTTGTACTGTTTGTGTGTCTTTGTCGCTCTTCCAAATATGTCTTCTCCTTTTCTTTCCCAGATGAAAGCAGTGGAAGTTGGTCAGTGGCCGGAGCATGCACCAACATGACTAAAAGATGTCCCAAGAGCATGGTATTCTTGGCTTTTCTTATTAAATGTTTGCTCTGTATATAATATTACTTAATTGTGAATTTTGAATTATTTTTCAACTTAATAATTGCTCTTTTTCATAAGCTGTGAATTTAATTTTGCTGGGGTATAGAGTTCCCATACTTAGGTTTTGGCCTTTGTGTTGCCCATTCATTCCTGTCCAGAATGGATGTGGTGTCAAAAAAGGCAAACAGGAATTCTTGCTCAAAGTGGTTTCGGGAGCTGGTTATGTACCTTCCTCCTCTCTGTTTTTGCAAGGACAAAAAAACCAAAAAAAAAAACCTAAAAAAAAAAAAAAAAAAAAAAACCAAAAAAACCATGTAGAAATAGTGTGGTTGAGTAGCTATGTAGTAGGTTTTATTCTTCAGTCTTTAAAAGTGGAGAATCTGACAGTTACTAAAAGAGGAAAATTATAATGGCCACTTTTAGCGTTGTTTAGCGCTCCTGTCTGTCATGATCTTTACATTTGCAATTAGTACATAACTTTCCAGGTTTCCAGCAGTGGCCTCTAGATTTTCTATTATAAAAATATATTTACAGCTTAATACTCAACACACAGAAAATATTAAAATCTTCTTAAAGGGGAAAAATTGTGGTTTGTTTTTGTAGATTTGTAGGTGTTCATTCAGTATTGGATAATATGTTGTCTGCTCTTTTGCTGGGCTTTCCTTGATGCCCTTTTGAAAGTTTAAAGTGTTCGTTGATATTGTCAGATTCCTGACAGAATGCTTAATGTTAGGAATGCTTCTTACAGGTTTCCAGTGTGTTTTGCTGGAAGTTCGGGATCTCCCTGTGTGGTGAAAGTCTCTGAGCATGAGAAGGGCATGTGGGAAGAAGCCAAGTGCTGATTGCAGGGCTGTGAGTAACAATAATTCCTTGTGCAACTCTGTCCTGTACCCTGCTGTTACAATGAAGCAGGCTTTCTGCTGGGAAGGTTTGGCACAATGACTTGAGAGCAGAAATTAGAACTGAAACAGTGAGAGTGAGATCAGCCTGATGGCTGTATTCATGTCAAAAAGAACAAAGTGGAAGCTACAAAATAAAAATTTTCATGTGGGTGGCTTGTTAAATCAGTATGCGGCGGCCAGCGTGTCCAAGACAAGGACTTGCTTTCTCATGTTTGCTTTTAGGGGTGTGATATTGTGGAGCAGTTCAGAACACAAGGATTGAAAATGTTAAAAAGAGTGGCAAAATATGAAAGAAAGCTTGGAATCTCATATGCCAGATACTGCTTCACTGTAAAGTCTTGGAAATGCCAGCACTATTGAAAAGCTGAGTAGCGCAAGTCAGCCCAAAATTCATTAGTACAAACAAGGTACTAATAAAAATTGCATACACTGTTAAGTCTTTCTCTGTTGCTGAGACTGTGATTTGTGTAACCTACGTACCCAAGGGTGTGACACATAATCCAAGTCTCTGAAGCCAGGAACTTCTAGGTCAGTACTGGAAATCTGGTGTAAGAATGATCCTGTACTACATCACTGTAGCTTTTGTTTGGGTTGGGGTTTTTTTCAGGAGAAAATATAACTAATCTTCAGTGAAGTGATGAAACTCCTCCAGGTTGGCCATAATGCTCTTGAAAGTAATAAAATTAGAAAGTTTCATCAATGAAATGTGAGAATCTGCTTGAGCAACACAGATGCACTGAATCCTTTACCACTGCTGCTGCTAGGAAGTGAGCCTGTGAAATCCATCCGCACCTTCTGCACCCTAGGCACTGGGGACTTTTGCAGGGCTGAAGAGTAAGGTGGGCACTCTGTGTATGAGTCTCTGTCTGGGAAGAGAAAAGTTTGTGTAATCCGTTATTCGCAGTGTGTCCAGTAACAAAGCTGCTGCTTGTTTTCCGACAAAAAATTATTAAATCTTGTGTTATTGGCTTACTGTTCCCAGTGTGTTTTCTAATGCACAGTCATATGTATGAGTTAGTACTGCAGAAATTTCCACTGATTCCCACTAGCCGGAAAGTGTTATTACTGCCACCAGCTTGTAGTTACCATCTGAATTCTTGCTTACGTGGGCAAAAGGCCTCTTTCAGGCAGGCTTCCTAAAATTTAGATTTGCAAATTTTACCTTTTTGCCCAAGGAATGAGGGGAAGCTCATCTTTGTAATTTTGTATTAGTGTTGGGGATTTAGAGAATGTTATTAAAAAGAGCTGTGTGCTACATGTGTCCAGTCTCACATTGTGTATTTATTTTTTTCCTTAGGAAGTATTGTTAGAACCAGCCTGAGAGCAATGCCTGTCCATTGAAACACTCCTAAGAAACAAAAAACTGTTTGAAAGATGGACTATTAAGTCTTCATGTAGTAAGACAAAGTGCATTTAACTGTATTGTGGCAGTGTCTGGTAATGTTTGTATAGACAAAAAATTGAAGATTAATGTTTCTGTTCTCAGAATTTCTGTCTTTCCCAAGCCTTAGTAACAGTTGCTTCTTTTAGAGAGTTTGGACTTCCTTTGTGTTATTGTTGGGATACCAATGCACTCCTGTGGATGAAACAAAGCCCAGGAGTGAGTTGGGATGTGATGACTTAAACCATGGTCTCCTGTAGTATTTGAAGATAGGGTTGGCTGAGATTTATATTGCAGTGAGCAAAAGTAGAAATTTTAAAAGTAGAAGTTCAGCAAACCTGGCTTTAAAATGAGTAGGAAAGATGTTTATCCAACATGGAGAATGGCAAGCTTGGTTTATTATCACCTTGACCAGCTACATCATGTGGTACTTCAGCATAACTTAGAGTGAAATACTCTTGAGATAATTGGGATTGCTGCTTATTTTTCTAGGAAGACTTAACATAGTTTATCAGAAGAACAAATGTTTAAATTGTGTATCTTGCAATGTGTGATTTTTCAGTACTGAATGTTACTAATTCTAAGTGTAAGGTTGTTTTTAGTTTGTCAAGAGAGAAGGGGGTTTAGACAAGAGTAATTAATTTTTAGAGGTCCAGCTTGTAATTATGGGATATACTTGAAAGTTTAGGGTTTTTACTAGGGATTACATTCCCTGAAGATACCATCTGTTCAGGAGTTCTGCTTATGGGCCTTTGTTCTTGAACTGTAAGACCAACAGGAGTAGCTTTTTAAAACATTAAAAAAAAAAAATCTCAAGAGCAACAGCTAGTGACTGATTTGATAATTGGTATTTAACACCATTGTTAGATACTTGCTTGGTATCAACCCCAGGGTAAACTTCCTTTCAGCTAAAAAAGATGTAGAACCCCAAGCTTTAATGTTTATACAGGAGTAGAATAAGGGAAAAGCGAGGTACAGGGAGCAATAGGTGTGTGCAAGGGTCACAGATTACGTATATAATAATGCTGGTAAATGTGAAGTACAGTGTTAAACATTAGGACTGCTAATTATTTTGTATGACTGGCTAACTGGATTGCAGCCTTGAAAAAATATCAGACTAAGAATCTGCTCAGCAATAAAAACTGAAGAGAAAGGATAAGGTATTAATATTCTGGAACAACCTGCTACATGTACTGAAGCCCTGCTTTGCAGGAACTGGGTGGACACCATGTGCTCCTGGAAAGTAGAAAAAGTAAATCTTTTGGAGTTTGAGGTTTTTTTGTTTTGGCTTCTGCTTTATTAAACTCCTTTATCTTGACCCACAAGTATTTTTTCCATCTAATTCCCTTGCCCATCCTGTTAAGGAGGGGGGTGGTAGAGCAGCTTGGTGGGCACCTGGTGTCCAGCCAAGGTCAGCATACCACAGCTCTTACTCAGGAGAACAAATACAGGAATAAAAACAGACACATTACGGAGGGAATGTTTGCCACACTGGCTCTGTATCTGTGTGTTTGCTTTGACAGCTTACATAGTCTGCTGTTGCTCTCTGGTGATTTTTAGGTGAGAAAGGAAGCTGGTATAGATGTGCACTGGAAATGCAAACCTTACATTGACAACTTCCAGCTACAAGATAAAAAACTTAATCTGGAGAAGCTGTATCCTCAAGTGGATTTTAATTGGTACTACACCTGTTTTTACCAGATGGTGGTGTCAAATGAATCTGTGTTTCTGAAGGCTTTACTCCTTAGTGTAATGTAAATAAGACACACAGGCAACCATGCAATGCCCTAAAAATTCAAGTTTTACTTAACTTTTAAATAACCTGGACACGAGTATTGACACAGCCATCTATCAAACTCATTTTAAAATAAAGCACACAGTTGCTTCATGAATACCTACTGTACATGGAACAAATGTATCACATTGGTATGTTCATGTATGTTGTCTTCAAACACCTTTCTAGGGAGTTCTGAATTAAACAAATCTTCCCAAAAGAAAACATGCTATCTCTTCAGCTCAATATCCACCTGTGTAAAAGGAATGAATTTGGCAACTTAAATGGTAATGACTTTGCAACAAACATCATCAATATAATGAGCTTGATTAGAATACAAGTTGCAGAGTTAGTGATACTGGTAAGAGGTGCAGTACAGAAAACAGCAGGTCCAGGCTAGTTCCAAATGAAAGAAACCAGCCAGCTAAGCGAGGGAATCAGTACAGGATATACAACAGTGCTTTTGTGCTGTGATTAGCAAGCCCTCTTTATTGTATAAAATACATGTTTTGCAAAAGGTTGTGCAAATATGTTGTAATTGTTGCTAATTAGTGAGAGTTCTATAACTTACCAATGCTTAGCACTTACGGAAGTCTCAGAAGAGGTAAAGGCAGAGGCAAATTTAAATCGTTGGCCTGAGATCAATTCAGGAGAACTAGGGTGAGAATGCCTCAAATAACAATCCTTTGTCCAAGTGAGCAGGGGTCTGTATATGGCATTCAACCCCAGGGTAAACTTCCTGACGCTGTTATGTATCTCATGTCTTTTGCCTGATTGATCAGGATGTGCAAGTATTTTACACTGACATCCAGACTCCAAATCTGCAAATGTAACTGCCTCTAGGCAGTGAACGCCCCAGGAGAGCTGGGGAAGGGTGGCAGCAGTGGAGAGGGCAAGGTGTAGCTCAGATCTGTAAGAGGCTGGTCACTTAGACATGTAGAGCTGGTTTAGGTGTGGAAGGCATAGCTGTGACACAGTGTTTTCAGTGATTGATCACTTATGTGTATATCTCACAAAAATACCATTTAAAAGGTGCTTTTTCTCAAATGATTGAGGAAATGCTTGAAGGGAAAAGAGGATCACATTTATGAAAAAAATTTGCTTTTCTGTACTATTAGGTGACAGTGACGTCCTTATTGCAAGTTTTGCCTTGTTTTGGCACAACAAAACATTTGGAAAACATGTAATAGGAGGCATTATATCTTTAGTCTTTTGTGGACACAAAACTGGATTGTAGTGGCCCAGGCTAACATCAGACTTGCTAAAAACCTGCTTCCTACATAGTCTCATGAGGGAGAAGATCACTAACTCAAATCTGGGGCTCTCTCCTTAAACTTCTCATCTAAATGCAATAAAGTTGGCTTGATTATCAAACAACTCTCTAGTGACTTGAGAATTTAAACCTTTCACTACTAGACTAGATAGAAGCTATTTTCTGGTGTAGTGCAATAAGTAAAATACCATGCACTTGGCTGATGTATTTGCTTAGTATTCAGCAATAACAAACAAAAGGCCCACAGGACGTTGAAAGCCCACAGGAAAACATGAGGTTGGATATAAACCTTCTTGATCAATATTTAAAGACTGGCAAGATAGGTACACTATGTACAGATAATTCTCATATAATAATACAAATCCTCCTGCAGAAGTAGATACATGCTACTTACCTATGCCTGGGTAAAAATAGCAAACTAATGGTAATGATTAGAAAGCAGCAAACTATAAAGCACATGTGTAATGTTCCAAGCTGGAACACCTCAAAGGAACAAGGAGTAGCTTTCATTGCTGGCACTAACCAGTTCTTGTATAGTTTGTCATTTTTCAGTTGTCTTCCAAAAGATTGTGATGCTCTCCATTAAGCCATTTTGCTATGGTGGTTTTTTTTTTTCCTAGGGGTTGGTCAGGGTTTTTGTTGTGGTTTGGGTTTGGATTTTCTTTTTAGTTTTGGCTTGGGTTTTTTTGTTTTGTTTGGGCTTTTTCTAACTGTGTTCTTGACAGTACTACACAAGGTCATAAACAGATCCTAAAGGATCACTTTAAATTGGAGGAATGATAATGAAACCATTTAACAAACTTACAAAGCTGAGCAAATACTTTAAGCCAAGCCCAACAATGTCCTAGAATTAAATCCACAGAAAATTAAAAAAATTCTAAAGAACCTCCATGAAAACTGAATTTTTACTAGAGAAGGGTTCTTGCTCTTTTTTTTTTTCCCTCACATTTGTTCACTGAGACTGTAGAAGCAGAGCTGTCCCAAGTAAATGACCAAAAAAAGTATTTGTTAAGTGAATCTGCCTTCCCTGCATTACTTCCCAACCTAGAGACCACTCCATACTGTGATAGGAATATACAAACTGTATGGCTGCCACCCTGGCTAGTAACATCCAGCTGACCACCTCAGATCATGAAACAATGAAGAATAAAAAAATAAAGTGGAAAATAAAACACATTGTACAACATTTTGCTTACCAGTTTAGTCAGTTAAAATGTGTAATTGTAATCCCATGCCTCTTGTAAGGTGTAACTTAAACACCTTATGCCAACTCCAGTTCTCAAGCAGTGTTGCTTTTCTGACAGGGCTGCCATTCCCTGGTATTGTTTGGACTGAAAGACACAGGATCACTGCAAATCTCTCTGGGTTTTGAGGGTTGAGTGTAGAGAGGACAGATGTAGAAAGGCACGTGAGCTGCTACAACTGTTTGTGACACTATTTGACTAATTCAGTACTTAGTTCAATGATTACACTTAGCAAAAAATTACTTCCATGACACAAAGACTTTGCTAAGCTCTCTAGCAAGTCAGCAACACCTGAAGGTTCATCCATGTGCTGACTGTGGACAAATGGGAGACAGAAAAGTGATTTTCAGATATTTGTGAGAAGTGCTAGGACAAGAGAAGAGCCTGGCATCACTTCAGATATGTATTAGAAGATAACCCACTCAATGTGCAGCATCATTAAAACTTAGTGTTCCTACCATGGCAATAGAAAAGAAATTATAGTTATCATACCTGAAATACTGCCTTTGTCATTTTAACAGTAGAAATGGCTCAGAGAAAAGTGACAGATTATTTTATACGAGATATTAAGACAGATTTTGCTAATCTAGATTAAAAAAAAAAAAACAACTATTTTCTAGCTGTTTTAAATACTACTTCACAAGTTTCATTTAACCAGCACTGAAGTGCCTTGTTAAGCAGTCTTATCACAGTGGGTCAATTTATATTCCCCTGTTTCCAGTGTGCTTTACTACATGTTGGTAAATACATGGAATGTATCTGTGGTATGGAATGTTCATTTAAATAATTCCTCTACACAAAAGGACATTCAAAATTTAGAGCACTTAAACCTGCCCAAAGCAAAGTCTGTGTCACCTCTGGAATGTACTGCTACAGCATGTTACAGAGTCTTGTTTTTGAGTTAAAATGGGTTGAGTCAGTATTTGTATCAACAACACAAGCATCTGTTATTGTCCTTGGTGAAAATAACACTTGTAAGAGCTATGTGTCCTTATGTCTCAGAACATAAGTTGATCCCCATATAAATTGTGAAGATATTTTCCCCATATCACACTGTATTGCACAATTGACCAAAAATATGACTATTTTACTTATCTTGATCCTGATCACGTCAGTTAAGAGTCACTTCTTGGAACAAGGCTATTCAGTTACAGAGCAGACCATGAAGCCTGTTTTGCAGCAATTTTTTTTGTTGTTGTTGTTCATCTTTTGGAAATGTAACTGCTGATCTCTCAGTTTTGCAAGGACTTTTGGTTTTGGTTGTCTGTGAGGCAGCTTGTCGTCAATCAGTCATACCACTAGAATGGTGTTGGTGATAAAACCATTGCTTGGTCTTCCCAGCAAGCAGGCTGCACTGCCAGGTGTCCTGAAGGAAAGACCACCCCGTTGACTTCAGTTCCTTCCCTTGCACACATAAACAAATTCTCACTTTCCAAAGACCAAAATCCATTCACCATCTTCAATTCATCAGTCAAGTCTCCACCTTGAAGCGTGACACCTGTACAGTCTTTACAATCTTAGTGTTGGGTTTTCCATCAACATTGTTAGTGGATAGCAGAGATGGTTCTTCTATTAGGCTGTCCTTAGATCCATTCTGCCTCTGAAGAGAATAAATTAAACATGTTGTTGAAAAGACACAGCAGAATTTAAACACTGTATTTTGCTAACTTGCTATGAAAGCCTTCGGCTATGGGTATGGCAATTCATGTACACACATCAGGAATATTAGTCTCTACATTTATTTGATCAAACAGAACTTTTTTCCCCTCTTCCCTCCTGCCAGCTGCTGCCCCTTTGTGCTATTGCCTCTTCAGAAAATGCCATGATTAATTATTTGATATTTAGCAAAACACTGCAAGTAAACACTCACAAGGAATTAATGGCCACAGTCATGAGGGAGACTGGGGCAGAGGAAGAAGAGAGGTGTTTGTACACACTGAACATTTTAACATTACTGGTATGGTAAGTTAGGTGTTTGGAATTCTCCCTTCCATCTTTTGGTTCCCCTTTTGTGTGTTTGTAATAAAGACCTCTGAGTGCTTTTGAACAGAATTTGCGTCTCACATTCTGACCTCAATAAAACTATCAAAACTGAGAGATATGGTAGTGTAATGTATGATGAAAGACAGTGATTAAGTTATATTAACAAAAGGGAAGTTCTGTGCTTTTTAGATGTCAATAGCTTAAAAAAATTTTCAGTATTTGTGGGGGGAAAAAATAGAAAGAAAATTAAAGAAGCACTGTTTCAAGCCCAAGCAACAAAACTCTTCTAAAAGAAATTAATAAATTATGTGATTACAACTGCATCACAACTACATTTGCATAATTCAAGAAGTGGTAAAAGTCAGTTTTCCTTCAGTGACAAGCAGAGATACAACTTAGGAATGCATCAGATTGGGAAAGAGTTCTCCAGCAGCAGAAGTAGGTGTTCACAGGAGCATGTACTAAGAACTACATGTATTTTGAAATACAAACAAAGTCTAAGTAAAATACAAAAGTTCAATTCACGCTGCTGCTGAAAAAAAACTCATCTTTATTTTTCAGTGAAAAACAAAGACTATCTTAAATAAAGCACTAGAGCCCCACTTCTCCCTCCAGTAAAAAGGAAAATTGAAAAGGATGTACAATCACTAACCTGTTGAGTCAGTTGGATGCTGGGAACTTTCCCATCTGAAGATCGTGTCACAGGCAGTGGAGGGACCAGATCAGTTTTGACACTGGAATTATGGTATCACAAAATGGATACTGCTTTAATGAGGTAAACTATAACTGTGCAGAGGAAGAACAGTGAAACTGACACAGACTGTTCTGTAGATCTGAAAGGCTTCTATCGCTTGACTTAGGACAGCTGAAAGCTGTCATGCTAGTCCTCTGTGGGCACCTTCAGGGCATAGCCCATCCCATCCATGTCTTTTCCTGGTCTTTGAAAGCAGCCCAGATTGATACAACATCACTGACAGAATGGTTTGGTTTGGGAGGGACCATAAAGTTCCACCTCCTGCTATAGACCTGGATACCTTCCACTATCCCAGGTTGCTCAGAGTTCCCTTCAACCTGGTCTTAGGCACTTCTAAGGATGGGGCAGCCACAGCTTCTCTGGGCAACCTCTGCCAGGGCCCAGCCACACTCATGGCAAAGACAAGTCTCACATGAAATCGTGGGTGTGCCACACCTCCTTCAGGGTGCTATCCAGCTACAGCTAACCTTTCTGCTCGTTTCAAAAGCTAGGGAACTGCGTTGCATATTTTTATGGCCTTGTTGCAACTGAGAATGGGGCTGTTGCTTTTCCATTCAGAAGTACTCTTCAGTCTTCTGAAAAAGACTGATCCACCAATTTATGAAGGGGGTTGTACTAGAGTTCCCATGAAAAGAATTACAGACTAACACTGATAACATCTTAACTCTATCAAGGATGAAGTTACCTGGAAAGCAACTCATGGATTCTCATCCCCTAAGCAACATTATGACCTACCAGTAAAGACAATACAGGTTTATTTCAGCCTTTTCAGTTTTCCTCCTTCCAAATGGATCAAGAAAGCCACTGTGGCTGAGAACAAACCATAAAATGTTTTTGGAATTATTTCATTTATGTTTAGCTCTGAAGGCATACTATTCAGAGGGTTGCCTGAACCCTGTCGAACCAACAAACCATTTTTATGCAGCTTCATGCCACCATGATCTCTAAACAACCTTTGGGCTGCACTAGACTAGTTCAGTGCTAATAACCATGTTCACATACTTCACTTCAGACAGGACAGATCTCTCCCCATCGGAGCACTGGGACCGCCGGTACTGCCGGTAGCTGCGAGGGGAGTGCGAGTGCCGGATTCGGATGGGGTCACCTTGAGTCCTGAGAGAGACACAGAATTTACAGCAGGGGGTTGGTAAACCAGATCTTTGGCACAAAACATAAATTCATCTGCAGACTGAGAGTCTTTGCTTTTTGTACTGAAGTGTAACAGATGGCTTTTTCCAGTGGCTGAATTTAAAGGGCTGATGCTTCTTTTTAGAAGTCTGCACTTGGAATTTAATGCTTTAAGAGAGGAGAGGAGACAAACTGGCATGCCCATAT
Organism: Onychostruthus taczanowskii; assembly: GCF_017590055.1. Lineage (NCBI taxonomy): Eukaryota > Metazoa > Chordata > Aves > Passeriformes > Passeridae > Onychostruthus > Onychostruthus taczanowskii. The sequence goes on from NW_024498773.1 coordinate 579,340, forward strand.
TTCAGAATGGAACTTTAATAAAGAATACAATAATTTATATGTCCTTAATATCAACCTTTTCTGCATAGTGGTATTTGGAAGTATATTATAATGCAACCCAGGATCCCATTTGTGCCACATTCAGCTGCTTGCACTGAGACTTGGAATCCCAAATGGGCAATTATTGCAGTGAAATGGATGTTGGTTCTTAAGGAAATAACTGTGCCCTGGCAGCTGCCCATGACAAGCCAGGGAAGGGTTTGCAGAGATTAAAGACTGCCTTGGATGATAGGAATATTTAAAACAAAGAAGTTTAAGAAAAAAATTACTTTCTTGTTTGCATTCCCTTCTTTCTGGTTCTGTAGTTTACAATATAAGAAATTTTCATGGCTAGCCTAGGGAGACATACATACCTACAGACAGACAAGTTTATGAATGTGTGGGAGAGATTAAGATGGGTTTTTTTCTTATTTTGAAAAGGAAAAATATTTGATTTTAAGATTATTAAGTATCCGCACCCAACCCATCCTAGAGGAGTATTTGGAACAGATATGATCTTATAGATTATGTGTAAACCCATTCGTATTTCAGTAGGACAGAGTTCACAGTAAAGTAAGAAAAGTGGGCTTTTATTTTCACAAAAAAAAGCTGACATAAACTCACTCTACTTTAGTGTATGGAATTTCTTTCAATTGCTCCTCAGATAGTCCAGATGGATCCACAAGCTCCTTCCTGTAAAGGATTAGGAAAAGTAAAAAATGTAACAGTAACCGTGAAGTGCAAAAGTTTTTATTGGGCTAAAAAGATTTAGTAAAACAAGATGTTGTTAGCCTTGAAGCTATCTTGATGTCAAAATAGGACACCTATTTTGAAATAAGTGTAACTTCACCTTGATTGCTTCAACTGCATGTCCCATCATCCTGTTCCACCTTCTTCTCACCTCCATGCAAATCTGATCTTGTTGCTTCACAATATCATGAGCATTATGTGTACTAAACAGTGAATATGCTTTGAAATTGCTTAATATCTTCCTAAGGGGTAATGGGGTGTCATGCTAAAAGTGTTGATATTAACATTTTGGAAGCCACATAGGAATAAATCTCTAAAATTATGTATTGTTCTTTAATAATTCATTTACATATAATGGTCATCTTTATTCCATGCACTCAGTGGCCTGCAGTATCTTCTACACACAGGGGTCATTAACATATACATATTTTACTGAAACTAAATCAGTGTAGTGCAACAGTGGAGGGGATTTGAATAACTACATTACAGGCAAACCAAGCACATCTCAAACCCTACAAGGACCATACTTACTGAATATGTTTCCACAGTTCTTCTTTAGCTTGTACATCTGGGCTTCTCCTATAAATATCAACAAAGACAACAAAGGCTCAGCTGTGAAAACCATCATCTGACGTGTTGCTGTTCAAATAACTTTTAACAGCACAGAAATCATGATAAATGTAATCCACCAGTGACTTCAATTCTAAGGTTTGTTATCTCATAAAATTCATTAAATTTCTTTGCTTTATTTCAACTGAAAAGTCATTTCTTGAATGACAGGCTCTCAATCACAATTCCAGTTCCACCAGCCTTCAGCAAGAGTGTACATAAAAAGAAACAACAGCAGAATTCCCCAAGCCAAATCACTGCCCAGTTGCTGCCAATACTTATCCCTCCAAGGACAACACATTTTGGAATAACACTTCTGAAAAAGGCCCTCTGAAATGTCCTGTGGCCCACAGAGTCCTTGGTGGGCAGAAGGAGGCACAGGCCACAGATCAGTAATTCCAGCCATTCCCAGTGGACACCAGTAAAGACCTGTGGCTCCACTGCAATCACAGTGCAGCCTCTCTCTTTCTGGTCATCTCCAAAAAAGGTTTCTGCTCAATTTATGTATTTTTTGTGTCCAATTAAAAAAAATAAAAATAAAAAACACCAAAAAAAAAAAAAAAAAACCAAAAAAAACCCAAAAAACACAACACCAACAAACTAATCAAACCAGCAGCTATGCCTACTTATGCACCTAAATATTTTAGCAAATATTCAATTCACGCACAAAGATCGTACCAAAAATGGTAATCTCCCTGTTACAGACATAGAGATGCAGCAAAGCAAACCTGAGGGGCAGGTTTCGCATTTTGTACTAAATCACAGAATAGATGTTTCTAACTTTATTTTTACTTTTCTTTTGCTTCTTTATTGCAAGGTAAATGCAAAAGCACCACTGTTATTTAAGCTGCACCTGGAATTCACCCAAACCCATTCAGAGCAATAGATTAACTACATTTGCATGGAGAGATCAGATAACTCTTTTCCTTGTCATTATATAGGTTCAGTGTCAACAGCTAGACTGTTCCACACTATCTAAGATGTGAGGGATGCAACTTTTACACACATGCAGCGCACATAAATATGCTCAACGTTTCTCTCAAATACTCCTACACATCAGGTCCTACAGCCTGATCTTTTATTCTCTTAGCCAAAAAGGACTAACATATTCAAAGATGTTTTAGGAGGGATTTAATCCAAATTTAGATGCAGATTAAGGAGGACAGCAGAGATCTGCATTTTTGCACTTCTAAATGGGCTCTCACAATTTCCATGTTTGGCTTATTTCCAGACTTCAGCCTAAGAATAATGTTCAGAGACGTTTATATGGCAGTAAACACTATACAGCTGATGTAAAGGCAGAATATTTTGGGATGGTAATGTTTAGATTTTATAGGAGCAGAAGTACTAGGAGATACTACTTGACTGGTTTATAAACACCAGACAAAGACCAAAGGGCGAAAAGCAACCTAGCATTTGTGTTTCCCTAGTAGGGCTAAAATTAATTAATCCATAACCATCTCAGGCTCCAAGATTTTCCAGGCAGGATGATTCCCATCCTTGACAAACTGCTGTCCATTCCAGCTCATGAGGTTCTCATGATGGCAACAGCCACAGCATGGGTGGTTTATAGTCCATTTGTTGTCTGTGTTCAGAGCTTTTTAAAGATTTTTGTGTTTCTGTTTATTATAATGCATTTAGTTTTCTCTGATTTTCACTTCTATCTGTGCCTCCTGCTATCTGTGCCTGCTTTCTGTGACCAGCTCCAGGTATTTTTCTCTGTGATCTCTGCAATTTTCCCCTTTCCATCCCTGCAATTACAATAATAATAAAGACTTTGCTGTACAATACCAATTTAGCAGTGTGGCATCCCATAGAGGGAAAAAAAAAAAAGAAATAAAGGGCTAATTACAATACTCCTGATACTCCTTCACCCTTCTTGCATTTACTTCTCTTTATTGCATCTGTCCGTGCTGCTTTTAACTCCCATGCAGTAAATTCAGTGGCATTTAACAGCCTTTATCACCCCTCAGTTTTGAACTGATTTCTGCCCCCACCTAGCTTCCTGCTCACAAAATAGCAGCTGCAAACCCTGCAGTCACCCTGGGGGTGGAAAGATAGACGTCCTCTTCTGAGGCTGAATAATCAGACAGTGGGGGATGTGAAAGCTCCCTGAAAAATGCCAGCTTCTCCAGGGAGGCTTTGTCATGATTACAAGCCCTAGTTTGCTCGAGGAAGCAAAGCCCCAAGATCGCTTCCTAACCCAGGACCCACACAAAGCAGGGTATTGTGCACACCACTGACCCATTTGATCAGCTCATAGCTTTTACTTATTCATGGAAATACAGCAGTTCAGGACCTGGCCTTAAGTCTCAAGTATCACAAAGCATTGTGTGAAGCCTCACCCACAGTAAGAAATATTTGTGGGGCAGCATGGAAAGAGAGTGGTTAAATAAGAAGACATCTTCATTTCTCCGCTTTCTAGGAACTGTGCTTCCTGCTTTCTGTGACCAGCTCCAGGTTTTTTGCTCTGTGATCTCTGCCATTTTCCCTCTTTCCATCCCTGCAATTACACTAATAATAAAGACTTTGCTGTACAATACCAATTTAGCAGTATGGCATACCATGGAAGAAAAAAAAAAAAAAAAAAAAAAGGGCTAAATACAATAATTCCTCAGACCAAACTTCTCTTAGACTTCACATCCTGCAACTAGTTATTTTCCATCTCTTTGAGAAGTGTTTCAATACTGAGATAACCTTACAGCATTTATTCAGGTTAGCTCCCCACCAAAGAATATAAAGAAATATGATACAGATAAAGTAACTTAATTAAGGCATTTTCTTTCCAAAGGCCTGTTCCCCCTTCCTTTGAAAGCAGAACGATGGAAAGCTTACAAAAAGAAAAGTGAAATGTAAGATGAAATGTAGGTATTGCATATACTGCATAGGACATTCATGTTTGTATGGTTCTTGAGAGCCCACAACAAAGCAATTCTTCTGTTAAATCTTTAAAGCCAGATCACAATCCCTCTTTTACTTTGTTTTCATCTTTTTACTGTGAATTTTTTTAGAGCTCACTGTTTTGATATATTGGAACTCAGATTGTCCTATCTCAGTATCTGAATCAATACCTTCTGGACAATTTGCATGCTAATCAGTTTCTCTAATGCACAAGAAACCTAAAGGGGCTTCCCAGTAAGTGATGAATCTCATAGGGGTTTTTTGTTTATTTTTTATTTCGTTTGCACAAGCTGGAACAGCCTACACATTAATAAGGTCTACATTATTTTTTGTGCCTGCATCTGCACCCTTATTAATATTTCAGTTTGAGTCACAAATGGTAAATTTAAACAGCCATGGAATTTTATGGCCATTCTTCTTAATTACTAAAAGCCCTTTGGCTACACAGATGTTTTACATGAACTCTTGAAAATAAACCCTGTGGAATTAGAATTGGGAGCTCTCTGCCTTTGCTTACTCCTTGAGGAGAAAGAAAGGTCAAATTCCTGTCAAATACTTCTATTCCCAAGACCAAGAAGACACCACCTTGCCACCACAAATTATTAATATTACTTATTATCAAGTAAATGAAATGTACAGTGCCAGGCACAGTAACAAACATTTCAGACACTACTTCACATATCCAAAAGGAAGCTCCATTTACAAATGCAATAATGGACTTACTGTGAAAGAATTACCTGTTCTACTAAATTTAAGGGTTTATATCAATGTTTGAATGGGCAAGTTGAAATGACCATTTGACAACATTTAAAACCAAATCAACCATAACCTATGGAATTATGTTTCCTTTTCTTCTGAATTGTATCCAGTCAATTAAACAAACAGCCGAGCCAGACTAAATTAAAGGCATTCTCTTGTAATGTACTACATGTTAGCAGTTAAATGCCTTTTACTAATTTATTTTCAAAAATTAGTTTGGGCTTATTTCATTGTGGGTTTGTTTGGTTTTGTGGGGTTTTTTTTTAACTGGTGAGTGTGAAAAAAAGGAGAAACTTATGAATAACTAAAAGAATAGCAAAAGGAAATGAGAAGCCTTCCAAAATTTTCAGGACTTCCTCATTTCTTTGCTTCCTCTAGGACCTTTGCTTTCTAAGTTAGATGTTTAACATCTATGTGTTTTTGCTAAAAGTAGTTTAAATTAAATATAACTCAGAATGTCTCTGTGCTGGAAAATCAAAGCTATTTCATAATTTAAGTTAACCACAAGAGGGAACCCGTGCTGTCCGAACAATGAGATTTCCCTGGCCTGTGGGGAAAAAAGAAAAGTTGGCTACAAATTTAACATAACCATTATTAACCAAGTACATTTCCTAGTTTACAGCACTTACTGTATATAATAAAACAAACCAAAATCAAATTTAATCAACTGTATTTGCTGGATTCCATACAAGTAAGCTTTAATATTCCTGAAGTTTAGTAATATATCATTGCACAATTACACCTAATAACACAAGACTTTTGCGCAGCTGAAAGCGAGCAAGTCTGTACAAAGCCTGTTGAAGAAGAAATTCCAATATTTGGATATTTAAAGGTAAATTCTGTTCCTCATAAAGAAATAAAACTGCACTATAAAACTGGAGACAGCAATGGAGTTCTAGTAACATGGGCAGCTGAAAATAGAACTCAAGTGGATTTTAATGCTGGAAACTTCAATGCTGACTGTGATTTTGGTGATACCAAACAGAGTGTCTATGCCCCAAAACCAGGCCATTTTAGAAGAAAAATGTAAATGAAAGGAAACCAACATTTTCATTAGCTTGAGAAAATTAATTTCAAAAGCTGATAACTTCACCATGTCAGAACAGGCTGTAAGCAGTGCCTGGCAGTAGGGCTCCATCATGGAAATCCTGACAGTGGGATGCAATATGCCTCTGACCGCTGCTTGTCAGGGATAATTTGACATGGAAACACGAGCAGCTGCTTTCATCTGGAACACCACTGCAGATATTATATGATTAAACAGGTGTACATGTATTCCATAAAAATCTTTGCAGCTATCAAATAAAAACTCAATGCTTCCACATATGTGCTTCCCAGAAAAGAGGAATCACTGTACTCATTACAGAACTAATGTTTAATGAGCCACAGAACCATCCCGGACTTCTTCCCAGGTCATGGACAGAGTTTCTCAGCACCTTGTTACAAAGCCCTCTCTGCATTATTTGTGCCCTAAAATTCAAATCATCAAAACAAAGGCAATTTGACCACAAAGACAAATCTGCTAATGTGGGAGTATGCCCTGTGAAAATCTCTGCTCCTCAGCAGCTGAGGGCCACCGCCACACTGGAGATATTCCTCCTGCTCTTTAAAACGATTCAACAGCCTTCATTTACACATCAAAGGGTGCAAGGGTTACATACGATCGAGATCTGTGCCTGGATCGCCGGTAGTTTGGATCTGCCTGGGTTTTCCCCTTCTGCCGCCGCAGCACAGCTTCCCACTGAGATGCCGAGTCAACCATATCATTCTCCTGCCGCAATCTGTGAAAGAGGTACCAAGACTTTAGTCTGAGGGCAGGATGCTCTGGGAAGCAATGGGGCATTTCCAGCCCCACTCCCCAAAAAATCCAGTTCCTGCAATGCTGTACTTAACCTTTCACCTTGCTAAATGTTAACTAATGCTCCCAACTGCATTAAAGTGTAAGAGCTGTATTAAAGAAAACTCACTGATTTCTTAGTTAGAAAGAGCATGAGCCAAAAATATAACAATCCATGCCTTTAAGAACAGACACACAACTTGCATTCTTCTTCCCAGTCCAAGCTGAACATCTGGAATTTTTTCCCGTTTGCATATTCCCCTCTACCTCATCTGCACAAAATAGGAGACACACATCATGCTACAAGGTCCTACTGCTACAACTTTCACAAGCACTTTACTTCAGCATGCACCTTCCTAGAATCCAAGGAAAACCCACTGGTGAGTCCCCACTCAGAAGAATCATCCTTTCATCCTAACCTGCAACAAAGTTCAGGATGCCTGCAGATCTCCATGGTACTCCTTCCCCACCATCCCCTGAGGGTTTGGTCCCTGTCATGGCTTGTGTGGATCTAAATGACATGCTATGCCTTTTATTCCTTCTTTTTTTTTAAGCTGGTTTGTTTAAAATCAATTATTCATTAATGGAATGCATTACCAATTGAGCCAAATATCAAAATCCTGTTAACTCAGCCCATTTGTTAGCAGGCTGCAGTAATTCCATAATGCCACAGCCCTCCAGGCAGCCAGGCAGCACTTGACCAAAGTTCCACAGATGCTTCCTGCAGTTTTGAGGTTGCACATATCACTGCTGCGATGAAGTGCTAAGGTGGTGGAGCAAATGGATATGCTTGGTCACAGTACTGATTTTAAAATTCAGCAGGGATTTCAAAACGTCCCTGGAAAATATCTCCCAAATGTGGATTGTCTGATCGGATGGTATGACTGGGATACTGGAGAAACCAGAGGAGAAAACTGGCAGATACAACAAACAAAGAAGCCAACAGAGATAAAAGGATTACACTGGAGACCTAGGCAATGCAAAGTATGTTGTTGTTGCTCTTCACTTCAGATGTACTTTTTCTCTTTGACTTTTGAATTGTATCAGGCTAAACCAGCTACACAGGCTTCTGCTTTTCCTTTAATCAGATCTTCTCTCACATGCATAATGAATTTTGAGCTCAATCCCCAACTACTGTAAACAGACACAACCCTACCAAATGGTATGAAGCATCTGGAGAAGACTGCAACCTCAGGTTTTGATTTCTAAGCAAATCTTTTTAAATCTATAATCTGCTGACAGGTATTAACATAAACTTCTATCTAAGGATTTAGTAGAAAGACATACACAGCAACAAGTAATGAGTTGTGATTTTCATCCCAAATAATCCAATTTGTGCAAACAGCAATCATCCCACATGGTATAGACACCACCAACTGCCTCCCACACACAGCAGTCACTTCCACAAACATACTGAAGATCTAAATATATAAAGTTAGCATTGAAGCTATTAAAACAAGTAGTATCAGCAAAACTCAGAGTACTGCTGCACCACAGCAGAACTTACTAGATGGAGACATGAAGAACATACATTTTGCAGTTGCAAAGAAAGGTAATATGCTCACATTTATCAAGGTAAAAGATGACCAAGGTACCACAATCTCTACATTAAATACATTACTTGAATGCAGTGTTCAAATTCTAATAATTTTGGGGCATATTTTTTAAGGTTTTGGTGACAGAAGTGACAAAAAAAATGCTGAAAGAAATTTAGTTCAAATCCTAAATTTGTATTTAAAGGTACTTTTGAATAAAAACTGTTGCCCTTGTACTGAAAGCACATTACAGTTTTCCTTCAAACTTTTCACTTAGCACTGGCACAGGCTGCCCAGATACGTGGTGACATCTCCATCCTTGGAGATACTGAAAAGCTATGTAGGAGTGATCCTGGACTGCCAGCTCTTGGAGACCGTGCTGGAGCAGTGGTTGGACCAGATGGCACTTAGAGGTCCCTGCCAGTTTCAACCATTCAGTCATTCTCTGATTCTAATCAGATGCATCTTCTAAGTGTAGCTAGGAAGGAAAGTATGCTTCAGTACACACTGTCTGCTCCTTTAATCTATTTTTATCTACACAATAAATTTTGACCACAGGATTGAAAACACAAATGCATTTCTTCTGTGATTGAAATATGCTCATCACAGGTTCTTCTTCACTTTCATATGAACATCTGCTTAGGAGAAAACATTTATATAATGGAGTGAAACCTCAAAGGCTGAGATCAGGTAAAAAAAAATTTTCCCAAGATTTTTCTAGTTTTCTACCTTCAGAAGCTCTCATCTACATTTCTGGTTTTCTCTGATAATTTGTTTTCTTCTGGCAAATAGTTCACAGTGATCTCTAGTCATGTGAACAATATATTCTACTCTACTGTGACCAGAAGCAGATTTCTTTGGTTAATGTGAATATTCACTCATTTTTTTTCAGTAAAACAAAACACTTTTTTTCTGGTTGTGTCAGGGACCTGATTATTGTACTGGGAAATAAATTGTATTAGTCTATGCAACAGCAAAAATTTGGGTAACAGCAGTTGCAAGTCTCATTATAATGTCCTATTTAACCCTGGCTGGCTCATCTCTGAAAACAGGAGAGTTACTCAGTGCCTCTGGCCTTCCAGCTTATGTTCCTGCTATGGCTGCTAACAAAATGCAGAAATTCATTATAACTGGTTGCTTTCCTGCACCTGCTCATAAGGAACAAGTCTCAGACTTCCAGCTCATTTGTTTAATCGAACACTGATAATGATTTTTTCTTCTGGTCAGATTTCAAGTGATCACCTAAGAACAAGAGATGCTGAAACATTAACATTTTCATTGTATCTTCCATTTCCGAAAATGTGAAAAACTTCGAAACAACCAAAAAAAATTGATTTTTTTTTTTTGCTTTTTATTTTTAACTTTTTTTTCCATGAAATGAGGAAGTGGAGGTAAAGGCCCTTTCATTCTTCAAAAAATGATGATCAGTACTTAATCCTTCTTACAATTCAGTCTTTATATTACCAGGAGTTCTTAAAAACATTCCTGTGGTCAGTCTCTAATTTCTTTCACTTGCTGGTGGAGCTCCCTGCACAAGGAGTTTCACAACAGGAAAAAAATCTGGCAAGAGTGTTCTGGGAGAAGGGGATACAAAATACCATTTACTGCTGATCACTGAAACTACACTCAGCATGTCATTTAAACTTCAGCTGCAAAACAAACCTTCCATGCACACTAAGTTATTGTTAGCCAAGTATCCCTACAAGACTGTGCCCTAATTTAGGTAAGCTTCAAAGAAATCTCATGTCTCAGATGTGCTTTATGTCATCCCATGTGAGTGTCACAATGATTTTTTAACATTTCTCTAACTACTGCAAGTCATGCTGAAAATGTAATTATACTGTATACTCCTGCTGAACTATCTAGCATGCAATTATTTCTCAGAGATCTGGAAATCATTTATCACTGAATATAAGACATGAAGAAATTATGGCAGCTCATGCAGACAGTAATTTAGAAACTTTGCCTTAAAGCAGTTCCTCCTTTGTCTTTGCATTTCTTTTGCACTGTGTTTATACAATATGAGAAAATTCTATGTGCTTTTAAAAAGTATATTTTCAGAAATACCTCCAGGATATTGTGATCTCCAGTGTAACATAAAATACACAGATTTGAAGGGAATTTATAGGAAATCAGTATTTACACCATCTTTTTCATATCAGCAACAAGAAAAATAGAATATATAATACAGGACTTGTTAGTATCACCTGATATGAACTATTGCTGTTCTATTAAAACTGGATGCTGTACACCTTTTAGGTTTGGCATACACCTGACATTTTGGAAAACTGAATCTTTATACAATTAGACACATGAATTAAAAGAAACATTGAGATTCATATCCACTAAAAATATTTTTACTTCTCAACAACTTATTTTCTGGTTGAAAAGATCTGCACTTGAATTTGTGAGGTAAAAGTATATGCTGAGAATATCAGTATCAAGACATTATTCACTTTATTTGCATTTATACTGCAAGTCTTTTGTAAGTGTGTCCTGTACTTGATCTTGTGGTTCATTACTGAGCTCTTCTCAAGGAACAGGAGAGCAGGCATTCATTGCATACAATTATAATGAGGTAGTCTGGCAATTATCACTCTTCTTATTCAGAAAAGGGTCTTAAGCTGCCTCAGGAGGACTCTATACACATAAAATATGTTAGATCCCTTCTTACTAGGTTTATCTGAGAAAAGTCCATCTCCATTTGTATGTTTCATATCTTCCTGTCTAAAATATTTAATGTATTGTCACCTGTTTCTCTTCTTCCGATGCTCTCTGTTAGAATTTTCAGATTCACTGCCACTGCTGGTGTTACAACGGGACCGTGACCTGAAGAAGAGAAAAGCAGCAAAGGACAATTTTATCTACTAAGACCAAAATTATTGCAGTGCTAAATGAGGAAAGAACAACACTGTAAAGACATTACTCAGAAAATCAGAATTAAAAGACTCTGGAGTGCTTGTCTACACCTGCAAGTCATATTATCCTTTTCTTATAAATTGATTGGGAAGAACTGCTTCAAAAGTAGTGGACCCAGATTGTAGTATGAGGTGAGTGCTATTTTCATTTTGAATAATTTCACTCTTTCATTTATTTTTTAAAATGTGTATTATTTTATAATTCAGCATTCTTTTTGTAAATGCCACATTAATTTGTTTCTTGGAAGTGTGAAATGTTTAATCTCTAACCTGTATGGCTCTTTTCTTCTTGCAGATTCTGGTACACCCAGCAGAAATTATACAGAATTCTGGGTTTGCAGGAAAAACAAAATGCTCACAGACGTATACATTCTATTCCCCTCAACTCCCATCCTGTAAGTTCCTAAGTCCTCAGTCTATGGAGTCTGTTCTCCTCTCTATCCTAAATTAGAAAAGCATTAGTTCAAATGTCTCCCACTCAAAATATCTGTTAGAAGAACAGGGCAGCTAAAGTCTAGGAAAATCAGCTCAACCCAGCTTGTCTGAAGAGAATGTTAGGCAGCATGGAAGAAACACCAGTAGCACTAGGATTCTGCTGCTCTTTATGGAAAAAAAGAAGGCTGCACTACCTCCAGGCAAACTCCTCTCTACTACCTGAGACCCTTAAATCTGTGACTGCATTTTGGAGCACACAAGCCAGCTGTCAGGCCTTTGGTCCTAGAATCCAGGACTCCGCCACTCTACCCCTGGCTAAAACTGGCACTCTCATCAAAATCTGGTTTGGACCATTTGTTCTTCAGTGTGAGGATGGCTTGGGAATGGTTGGATTTGATGATCTGAAAAAGGTCCTTCCCAGCCTGAACATTTCTGTGATTCCATGAATGCCCCCAAAGACAGATGTGTTTCTCCAATATACTGACAGCCCAGCTGATTAATGAGGAAAGCTGACAGGAGCCGGTTCTACAAGGATTTAGGCTGTCTGGAGTTGGAATCAGTGGTGGTTTTGCTTCAATGGAAAACAGAATCTTTCTTCTGAGGTCTCTGGCCATGAAATTGGAGTTATAAGGGGATAACTCCTGATGATGCTGGTAGAGATACATATTTCCTTATGCCTCACAGCTTTTTTTTTTGCTCTGTGATAGCTGACATTTCTAAGAGGACAGATTTGTTAAACTACACCTCAAACAAGCCAAGGAGAGAAAGCAGTTCCTTAGGAGTAGGTAACAGGTAAGGGGAAACATTTAATGACAAGGTAGAATGTTCCTGACTAGCACCTGCCCATTGCAAGTTCTAATGGTTCAGGAAGAAGAGCCCAAAGAAGATGAGAGAAGATTGTTCACATGGAACAGCACAGATGCAGCATGGAGCTGTTCTATCTGCACGTCTGACCAGAGGACTAGAGGACTAGGACTAAATAACCAGGACACTGTTACAGATGTCATTCTGACACACGAGAGCCTCATGAAATTCTCCATAATACCAGGGAATTATAGTTGCCTCCAACAAATTGCTGAGCCTTTAAATCCCCTGGTCTATGGAGTCTGTTCTCCCCTCTCTTCTAAGTTAGGAGATCCTTAGCTCAAATAGCTCCCATTCAAACAAAAATGTCTTAGAATAACAGGACAGCTAAAGTATAGGAAAATCAGTTCAACCCAGCTTGCCTGAAGGGAATAAATTTGGCAAGGTGAAATTTCCCCCAGAGAAGGAGCTTCTCCCTGTTGGAAAAGATACCAAGTTTAATTTTTTTTTTTTTTTTCATTTTATAGCTTTGGTGAGGTTTGTTTGCCTTTGCCCTGGAGGAAGGGAATTGGTGTTTTTTTCAGGGCATTGTCCCACTAGGGAAGGTCTGATGAATTTACCATCTCAACAGTCTGGGAGTAGCACAGGAGAAAGACAAAAGACAACAACCATCAACTCTAAACATCAACCCTGGCATGGTCGGAAACACCTGGTCTGGGAAAGGAAAGATAGGATTGAGGACAAAATTAGCATTGGAGGCAAACAAATTCATATCCAATAGAAAACCAGTTACTGAGAACTACATAACTTGGAGCCAATGAACATTGAACCAATGAATCTCTATGGGTTTTGACTGTATAAAGTCAGTGAAAAATCTGGTAAGGTGTATGTGTCATGGAATTATTTCCTCTGCACACCCAGGCCACACCCATGAGAATGAAATTATTTCTGTTGCACATACTGGTCAGAACAACATCCTAGCCAGAATAAAGTAATGCCTTGATTCTCTATTACTAATACTCTAATTCTCTAATGCTAAAAATGTAGTTCCTGCAGTTTCAGTGACATCCCAATCCCCAAACTTCATGTTCATAATTTAAAGCCAGGTTATCCATGCTGCCAGCTAAAAATACACTTTTCTGGGTGAAGCTCAAAGTGGGAATAAAAAATATGTGTGTTAATACAGAAAATTGTAACCCCAAAGGAAGAATTGGTGTTTTTAAAGATGGTGTCAAAAAGAGTCACTCAAGCACAATGGAAGAGTTAAGAGCAATAAATGCTCTAGAATGGCAGCAGACCTTACACAGCCAAAAGTATACCTTTCCCCTGGCCAGTCTTATCAGATGTTTAATAAATATACCACTACATCAACATCAATAAGTCATTTGAACAACACTGGTTTTTCACATTTCCAGGTTATTAGCATGACTTTTCTACATTTTTCAGTATGACAAGAAGTTTCTTAATGTGATTTAAGTAATTTATGTCATAAGGTACTAAAACAGCCAAAAATCACAGTGCGGCAGGCAAAGTACAAGATAAAACAGCCAAACTGATCAAACTCAAGCCTTTCTCTAGCTTTTCAAGAATGGAAATCTGATTCACCTTTTGTATTGCACATTGAATTACCTTGTGTTCCTTGTCAGGAATGCATTTGTGGGGACACAGAAGGGCTCCTGAGCTGTCAGCTGAGTGGAAGCAGCTCATGCTTATTGTCAGAATATTTTCTTTCCCTGAATATTAAATATCATCTTTTATTGAACTGAATAAAATACCAAAAATGGGTAGAAAAAAAGAAAGAGAGTTTCCTAAATCAGGTGCAAGAACACATGAGATCATTCGGATCTCTGACAATTTTAAGGTACCTTTTGTCCTTTATTCTCCTGTTTTCCTCATCATGTAATGTATTTGATATTTTGCAGGTAGAATACCTATATACTCAGGCATAAGGAGCCGGAAAGGAGTGAGTTTTACAAGAGACACAAAAATACTGCCTAGGAGAGGGCTTGGAGGGCTGAGGAAAACTCACATCCTGGCACAGTCTTTTTCTGGTTAAAATGAGAGGAGAATAGCCAAATTGTGAGGAAGTGGAGAAGGTCTTTTGCCACGTGCAATAACAAACATGGTAAGAGGTCCCTTCTGAGCACTGAGGCTTTCCACCTGAGACGCTTAACTAAATCTTCCCAGTTTTATGTGCTGGACATCTATCACAGGACTACCACTGGCAGCTTGTAATGTTAACATACTTCCAAAAAATATTCTGTTATCTCATAGTAAGTATAAAGTACATGAGCACTTTCTCTGGCTTCCTGTAATTGTCCTGAGATGTTTGTATCTCTGCCAGAGCTCCTTTCCTGTGCTGCTGCAGTGATTCAGATCCTGAGAGTGCCTCCTGGCCTTCCCAAGCTCCAGGAGCCTCTGACATTGAAATGCACTCCACTGTCTCCTTATTCCAGCAGTGCAAGCAGGAGCACAGGAGCAAGGTAGGAGCACTAAACAGAGTCATGACAAGCAGATGTGGCAAAAAATCTGTCAAAAGCTGAGGTTGTTGAAGATCACACCCAAATTCACACCTACATTTTATTTGAAATGTGATAACTAGTCAAGTCTGAAATGGAAGATGGGGGCAGGGAGGAGAAGCTTAAGAAAAATTTGACAAAAAATGTACAAGACAGCAAAAGGACCATCAGGAGTTACATATGCCTTTGCACTTACCTCTGGCATCTCAGATGATAGCACACTTGTTTGCAAAACAGATTGATTAAAAGTGGGTAGGGAGGCTGGAGAAGTAACAACAAATCTGCAGATTCAAAATCCAAAACTAAAACTTCTGGAACTGACTTTCAAGTTGCTAATAAGCCCTTAGTCAACTTTCACAAGCTGCTTCTAACATGGGGTAGTAACAATGTGCTGCTAGACTCTGCTGTAATAAGGGTATGCCACAGAATATTTTAGCAAAAGATTAGAAAAAATAAAAAGGTAATAACAAACCTTTTATGCATTTAGGAAGATGAGGAAAAAGGAAGGAAAGAAGGGAATGCAGTGAACCAAAATATGACTAGTACCTTCAGTTTTATTTCATAGCTGCTATAGGTCATATATTTACCTTCTCCTTTGCTTTAAATCTGAATCTTCACCACTGTTTTGATTTTTCCTGTAACATTAAGGAAGTTTTAATGAAGCGTCATAGAGTTACTTAATACAAATATACAGAACTACCCATAAAAACCCAAAGTATTTTAGTTTTTTGATGGATTTTTTTTCCAGTATGATGTCAGGCAGAGAAAATAGGGCATGTGCTTGTTTTAAACCCTTCAGGACACCTTTACAATAAGCTTTGAAGGCATGATTCCATTCAAGCTCTCATCGCAAACCCCTGACTTGCAAAATTAAGCAGAGCATGCTGCCCTTTAGAGTTTCCTACTGTTTCCAACATAGCAGAGCCTGGTGGTTTCCTCTTAACTCCAGTAAAGGATGAATAAACAGCACAGCTATTATTATTACCAGTTGGAAAAAGAAAGCACATGAATAAAATCAAGACTCAGGAAGGCATAGCTTAGTTAAAATCTACCTGCTATTGTCAGTCTTCATAGTCTCATATATGAGACAAGACTTTTAAAAACATTTTGTTCATGTGGTAGCTCAAGAGAAAACTTGCTATTGGCATGACCATCCGTCCACTGACTAGATCAACCCAATGCAAATCCCAGATGATAAAAACAATTTCCTGCTGCACAGTGAACTTCACTTTTCTTGATATGAGAGACACATTTTGCATTGCATGTCTCTACTCTTTTGTTTTTACAAAACCAAAAGAGCCCTTCTGACAACTAAGATACACCAGAAAACCTGTGCTGGTTTTGTCTGCAGTAGAGTTAGTTTTCTTCACACTGGCAGGCATGGGGCTGTGTTTTGGGGTTGTGCTGAACACAGGGTTGATAATATAGATATGCTTTTGTTATTGCTGAGCAGGGATTGCACAGAGCCAAGGCCACACTGGGGAGAAGGCTGAGGGTACATGGGATGCTGGGAGGGGACACAGCCAGGACAGATGACCCCAGCTGACCAAAGGGATATTCCAGACCATGTGACATCAGGCTCAGTGTATAAACTGGGAGAATGAGGAGGAAGGAGGGGATGTTTGGGCTGATGATGTTTGCCCTCCTAAGTCACCCTTGTGTGATGGGCTGTGCTCTGCTGGAAAAGGCTGCACACCTGCTCAACAATGGGAAGCATGAAATTCATTCCTTGGTTTGCTTTGCTTGGGTGCGTGGCTTTTGCTGTGTTTCTTAACTGACAAGGTTTCTATATCCTACCCTTCTGATTCTTTCCCTGATCCTGCTGGCAGGGGTGTGAGGGGCTGCCTGGGACTTGGCTGAGGTTAAAATGTGACAAAATCAATTCAGAAAACCCATTGCTGTTAGCACCTACAAGGGCTCTATCCAACAGAGCAAATAAACATAACTCCATTGCCTGAGAGTTATGCCTTTATTTGAGGTCACTAAGCGTGCACTATGGGTGAGTTTCTTCTCTCCTGTTCCAGACAGCTAATGGCAGATAAAAGGTCTGAAACAGTTCAGAAACCTGACAAGGATAAAAGCTTCACATCAAATTGGATTTCTTCATCAATATAGCTGCATTGTCAGAAACCCCTTTGCCAGCTCTGGCTTTGAAGGCCAAACAAGGTACTCATTTCAGAGCTGACAGAATGAGATGTAACTCTCAGATGCTGGCTCCTAAGGCAGTTCAGGAATACTGCAATGAATATGGCACAGTATCTGTGTTTGTTTATACTTCATAACAGATCACAGCACCAAGGCAGGTTGCCCCAGTGATAAAAGCAGCTTCTCAGCAGGACAAATCATCTGCTCAATACTCTATTGCTTCAGCACTGTCCCTGTAATTTGCTTTTTTGACATACTCAAGGACACACAGCACAGAATCTCCATCCAGTCTATTTCACTCCTCTAAGTCATTCAGCTTGTACCAATTGAAATTGTCACCAGTTTTTGCTGGCATCCTCTCTAATGCAAGGTGGTTCATATACGGGACTTTTGAAGACAGCTTTATGGCTCATTTATGTAAACCTTGGGGCAGTTAAAGTAAGGAAATGTACTTATAACACTGTTTTGAAAGCTCACTGTCAAGCAAGCAAATCCATCAGTGCTTTCATTCACCCGGCAAAAAGAGCTCCAGTAACTAAAGGAATCTTGCCCATGCCAATAATGCAACTTTTCATATTTTTAACATCATTTTCCAACAACAGCACACAAGCAAACAACCTGACCAAAGCTTTCTTTCCAAAACGAGCTGTGGTATTCTTGGTCATGTGGCTTATTTACTAGCAGGTGGGGTTTTTTTACTGACCCCTGGAATAGCCTCTTTCCCAGGACCCAGCTGTGCCTCTACGAGTGAGCACTGAGCATGCAGGATCTCCAGTTTCTACACAGAAGGGCTGACAGTCATTCATCTTGAGGCTCTTACCTCCTCCGAACTGGCTGTCCAGACTCATTCTCACTGCCACCAGATGGGTTCCTTCGGCGAGAGTAAGGAAACTTTGGTGATTTATTGCGGTCACTGGCAGAATTATACAGTCCACTGAGATTTAAAAGGAAGAGCAAAGAGTCAGCTTTAAAATTTCCAGGGCAGTTAGGTCAGCTGAGATTCAGCTCACAAAAATTAAAAGATTCATGCACGCACGCACGCAGTCATGTACAGATGAGTATTCAGCTATGTGTGTTTTTCTGGGTGTCAGTGGGTGTTCTATGTAAATGCAGATAGCACTGCTTTCTGGCAATAAATTTTTCACACTGAACCTTGAAATGTACGAGAGAGACCTCTTAGCATTGCCAGGTCAACAACTCTAAGCTTAAAAAATATAGATTATCGTTTATTAATATTCTTTTACCATAATAAAATTTCTGTGCTTTAGTATGGTGTATCCAACCCAGAGCTAGGTATTCTTCATGTTTTCCAAGGATGTAAGTATGAAAACTTCCCATGTTTTGTCATGGCATTTGTCTTCATCACAGAGCTGATGCTTGGGAACATGAAACAATTCTATCTCCATTTCTCTTCTGTTCACCCATGCAAACCTCTGCCAATGGTGTGGAGGTGTTCCAAGCTCCAGCTTTCTTTCTGCTTTCCTAAAAGCCTCTGGCCTTCAAACTGAATCCATTCTTTTTCACCGGCCTCTGCAGACAGCTGATTACAGCACAGCTCTGCACAGGTGAAAAGTTCCCACAACTCATCTCATTGAAAATTATTAAGAGCTGTGAAAGCCTCTGTGCAACATCCAGTCTGTTTATGTGTCTAAACCTGCATAGTGCTTTAGAATTAATAGTTTTGCAAAAACTCAATTCTACCATTGTTGGGCTCCTGCAAGATCAAACCTCCTTCCTGCTGTCCTGAGAGCAATTGAAACAGTGGAGACATAAAGTGACAAGATGATACCACTTTTCTAAATATAACCAAAGAAAGGTCTGTAGCAAGGGAATATTTGCTCACTGCTTTCTTCCTGTTCTAGAAAGTACTGCTTTTTACAGAAGGAGCACAAGGGGTAAGTCATCAAGGTACCCCAAATGACACATCAGGTACAGATCTGAATTGTCACAGAAAAGCAGGACCATTCTGGATTACGCTTTACATGCTGTCTGTTTACATGGTTCAGTAGCCTGTTTCCAAGAGCAGCTGTAAACAACCAGCTACAGGAAGCAAAACCCTGAAGGCAGCTCCCCAGTGCTTCCTGAGTCCCACACCATTCCCAGTCCAGGAGACTTACTGAGCCAGCTGCTGCACCTCTGTCTTCACAAGCCCTTTAGGATTTTTGCTCCATGACTCACCCAGCTTCCCCTATGGATTCACCTCCTTACTAAGGAGGACCACAGGTCCCCCACTCATGGTAATTCACTACTGCCTGCCTTTTAAACCACCTTCAATAGCTTCACCTGAAGATCCTTAGTTCTTTTACTGGAAAAATAGAGTCCTGGTCACTTTCTCTTTTCTTAGTACAACTCTTGATTTTCTGTATGTCATCCCCTGAAATTGCCTCTTACAGTCTGAAGGAAGATCCTTTCTGCCTCTGCCCTTGCTCCTTATACAGATTTACTGCAGAGTCTTTCACATTTTTGATCACCTTTGCTGCTCCTCTCAAAGCCTATTCCTTTTCCTAAGATAAGAACATTAGAACTGATTCCAAAATGTGATCCACAAATTTATATAATGGCATAATTCTGTTCTCTTGCTTTACAAATAATTGCTAATTGTTTTTCTGACTGCTACACAGCTGATGTTTTCTTTGTTATCCATCATATCCACAGTACTTCATATTAACCAGAAATATAGGGTTACCTTTTTTTGTCCTTATGTATCTCTCTTTACATTTTTTGACTCAACAGAATCTACCCATCAGTCACACTAGGAGTCTTTCTTCCACTCTTCACAGACAAATTTCTCACATCCTAAACAATTTCGTATCATCACCAAACTTTATTACCCCCTTTTCAAGTTCTTTGACAAATATTCTAAATATCAGAGTTCTTTGAACAGATCTCTGTAAAAAGCCACTGCTCACATTCAATCACTGGCTACCTCCTCTTACACATACTTTCCTGATTTTTAACTGTGTATTTATCCATGAAAGAACCTATCTGCTTACATGTAATACATATCTATTATGAATCAAACAACACATTAATATATTATATTAATAACCTTCAACTTTCTCCTGTGGTATGATATTTATTATTGCACAATACCTAAGACACCAAGTCTTGCCTTACCTTTGTGGGCCATTTTCCTCCCACGGAGTGCTTGTTTTACTTATTTGTGTTTCTGGACTGTTTTCATTTTTCATCTTTTTAAAGCTAAATAAGAGTACAGATAAATACACATGTATATATTTTTTTTAAAAAAATCCAACAAAACGTTGTACACAGATTACATTTTCTTTTATGCTGACCACTTAACATTTAATTTTAAAGCCATACAGTCATTAGAGAGATCTGCCCTGGCATATAGTTACTTATTTGTTATGTGAAAGAGGGCAAAGGGCTCCTGTGTTGAAAAATCTCTCCTACAAAGAGAAAGAAGAATTAAAAAAAATAAAAGAAAAAAAAAGAAAAAAGAGAGAGAGAAAAAAATCGTCTCTGCAACCTCATAATTGTGGCAGCACTGAGACAGAAAAACAGGTAATCCTGTCTCCAAATAAACATGAACAGCTACTTAAGCAAGAAGTCTAACAGTAGGTCAAATATACAGCTCGATCTCATAGTCTTCCATAATATGCAGTTAAAAGATTTTGAATCAGAGGTTTTACCTTCTTTTTATTTCACAAAGCTCTAAAAGAAACTTTTTTTCCATGGGTTTACTTAAATACCTTCAGAACATTTTTAATTTTTTGTCATAAATAGTGCCTAGTAGGAGTATATCCCAGTATCTGGATATGACATAAACAATTATTTAATATTATCTCAAAACTTCCACCTGGTTCAAAACTTCAATCCCTTGTTCCTGACTGTTTCTGTGATTACAGGAAGAAATAAAGAAAAACAAACAGCTATGAACAATGGCTCCCTAAACCAAAAACTCCATCCCTTAATTTTTTTTACACACTTTTAACTGTCTCATCCCTTTTCCAAGTGAAAGAAGCACAGACTACTTAATCTCTCCCAGTACGGGAGTCACCACATACCTCAGATTATCCTTATCGTACTTCTCTACCATTTTTCCAGGTGTACAGTACGTACTTTGTAATGGGAGTGACAAAGTCAGGGGTGATGAAAACTATTCAAAGCATGGCAGATCACAGGTTCATAGGTTCACAGAGTAGCATATCCTTCTCATACCCTCCCCAGTAAAGCCTTGAGGTTTATTTTTGCCAGAAAAAAATGTTTTGTGAAAGAGCTGACTTCACTGACTGCTCCAAGGCAAAGTACCAGGACAGCCACCTGGCTTGAGAGATATATCAGCATTTGTAATAAGTCTCCCACCATACCTGTGGGCATGGGGGGAAAAAGCAGTATGGTCCAGCTCTTCCTTTATTCCTATCATTCCCACAGTGTCAGGCTTTACAGCTTCTGACCTATTAAAGATCCCAGATAATTGCCACTTCAAATGCTGGGAAGTGGCTTCTAGCTGAAGCACAGCCTGGTCCAATGGCTCGGCAGAGCTTTTCCTGCAGCACCATCTCTAGAGCTCTTTTCCTGCAGTTCACCTGAGACAGAATGAGGCAGCCACTAACAATGATTTCCACTAACGTCGTCAAGTACTGCTGACAGCAACCCCGTACAGTCATTAATACACCATATAGTTATAAAGTGCAACTCAAGCGGGAAAAATAAAAGCTTTATAGTTGCTTACAGAGAGGAGGATATAAGCTGGGAGTTCTTTCCACTGAGCAGGAGGTGACAGGCTCAGCTTTATGAAGGAATTGTGGCTACTTAACTCACTAATCCACTTTTAACCTCAGCCTTTGATTACTACAGGTCACTGAGTTAATAATTTAATTCTCACAGAGTGAACAAAATGAAAAGCTACAGTAAGTCAGCAGGAAAATAAATTAAATTACACTTTATCAGGTAAAGAATTTTCTTAATACTGCACCCATTAATTATTGGCTTATAGGTGCATGCAATCTATTCCCAGGCTTAAAATATGTGCTTACTACAGACTGAGCAAGTAACTCAGATAAATATATTTCTGTCCCATATTGCAAAAAAGGAATTGATTTGCACAGCATGTGCTACTGAACGATACCTAGGCTGAACTTAAACAACTATGAATACTGTTTTCAAATCTTAAAAGGAGGAAGAAAATGTACCTGGGAAGTGAATTTACTGCATTAAATTCCTAAGTCATTATTCATTTGAGCAGACACACACTTTACACAGAAAGCTAGAGCCTGGCAGCTCTTCAAATACCAGCAGTATCTCCATGAATGCAGTTGCAAAAGGTACTCAGTTCATTCAAAGTATGTGAAAGGGTTAGGATCTGAATTTCATGTGAGATTTCATTGGGGTGTTTTTATGATTTGAGTTTACACCACTTATACAGAAGTGATTAACTGTAGATCTCAACAGTGAATTAGATATTAAATATGAAAACTCATCTTATGAACACTACTGAAAGATGCTTTGCAAGCATCACTAACAACTAATGCAAGAATTACACAGGATGGAGCAAACTTCCAAACTGTAAGTGCTACACAAATTTTGTGTGCTCCCTCTCACATACACAAAGCCTAGCATACCCAAAAGGTGTTTTTCATTTGCACATAGAGACACAGATAAAAACAAATCAAATCCTAAATGGAAAAACAATTTCCAGCTTTTTTTTTTTTTTTTCTGGAAGTGACTAACACTGTCTAAAACATGACTCAGTAAGAATCTCCCTGTGAACTGCTTTTAATCTGTCAAGGTAAGAAAGTAAACTCAGTAACCTTGAACCTGTCATATTGAGAGCCATTTATTCTGGTTCTTCATCTAAAACCTGCCTATCCATTTTTTTTTAACAGCTCATTGTTAAAAAATTCTGTAGTAAAGCACTCCCATCCCTCCTATAACAAAGATCTCTGCACTGTGGAATAATGGTATCTCTTGCTTTATATCTTTCTCCTAACAAATCACAGAACACAATGGTGGGGTTGTCAGGGTCCTCTGTATGTCATTGGTCCCGCTGCCTGCTCCAGCAGGGCAACCCAGACTCCATTGCCCAGAACTATTCCCAGACAGCTGTGGAATTATCTTCAAGGGTGGAGACTCCACCACATTTCTGGACAACCTTTGCCAGTGCTTAGTCATCTGCAACAGACAGCTGTGGAATTATCTGCAAGGGTTATCCACCACATTTCTGGACAACCTTTGCCAGTGCTTAGTCATCTGCACAGAGAAAAATTGTTTCCTGACATTCAGAGGGAACCTCCTGTGTTTCAGCGTGTGCCCACCTGGTCCTGTCACTGGGCACCATTGAAAAGAGCCCGGATCCATCCTCTTTGTGCCTTCCTTTCGTGTATTTTTTTACCTCTGTATTGTTTTCTACTTAATGATTTAGCTTCAGCATGACCAAGTGGCAATCATAAACTTTTTTTTAACACACAATTAGCATTATTTTCTAAGGGCTAGAATAGAGGATTCAATTTCCCTAAAAATGAGAAAGTAATTTAGCTCAGCTTTTATTTTGGAGGTCAACTGTTCTAAATGTTAGTCAATAAAGGACACTATCCACCAAGTATTTGCAATACATCTTTTAGATCCTTTTTCAGAGTTCAGTCCAGATACCTAGTTTGTGAAGCCCACAGCCTCAATGCGTAGGTAAGCCCAGTTAAGGGTTACTCAGTCAAGAAAAAAATCCAACTGTCAGGATTGCCAAGCATGTAGATACAGATGTCTAGGCAATTAAACAAAAGTTAAGTATGGTGGTTTTGACTCACTCTTTTACAAGATCACTCTTTTTCTGATTCAGGCACATAAATTCCAACTAAAATTAGGGGTGGGGATACAAACCCCTTTCTGAATCTGAGCCCTACCTCTTCCTTTCAAATATGCCTAATAACTAGAGATATGCACTTCAACACTGATAAATTAGACACAGCAGAACACACAATTCCAGAGGAGCCATGGCAATTCGGTACTCCTACAGATCAGGAACAAACATGATTTTTACCTGATTTTACTACAATTTGAACAGTGTAATGGGCAATCACTGCAAGAATAAAAATCTGCTGGAAGAGAGCCCATGCCCAGCTCCTCCCTGGCACGCTAAGCTTGCTCTGTTCAGAGACAGAAGGCCCATGACCTGGGGCTCTGACAGCCCCAGGGGAGAGACTAACAAGACTTCACAGAACTATCCTGACCAGTGCACTTTGGGTCATTACCTGGTTTTTTGCTATTTTAACCTGAGACTGTCTGCCTTCCCATTAACTTGTGCTGATTTATGGGTATTCAAACCATGTGTCGTCTGAAATCCCTGTTCCACATTGATTGGAATATCAGGGTTTTATTAAATTAAATACTTGGGAACACTCTCTGACTTTTGTCAGAAGATGATCAGATGGTCCTGAACTCAAGAGCAGGATAAACTGATACTAATGATTACTAAACCTGTTCCTCTATCCAACGCACTGTACAACCTCTTAAAAGCTGTAAGGAAACTGTGAATTACAAACCTTTTCACTGGAGAAGGTGCAATAATTTTGGTAGTTCCTTCATTTTCGCCATTTGTTGTAATCTGGCTCATGTTCTTAGAACCTGGAAAAAAAAAAAAAGCCCAAAACAGTTAAATCCTGCAGCATAAATATTTGCACAACTACTCAGCATAATCACCTAGAGGACAGCATGAGAGATAAAATTACAGACAAAATATCTGGTGCATGCTCATCTTGTTAAAGGTGTGTAAGGATCACACCTTTGTGTCTTATCCTTATGTCTAGTTGTACCAGGACACTATAAAGTTTAACATGAAGAACATTCATTACTCTTCCACATAAGACAGAGAAGTCTGATGCTGTTGCTCTCAAGGGGATACTCTGCCAATGTCAACAGAAGGAAATTCCCTGCTCAGTCAACAATGAGAATAAAAGTGTGAGGAAAATACAGTTTGGTTCCTGCTGGTGCTATGATTTCTGTTTCCATGCTATGCTGTTAATATCAATCTGTAATTTCCCTTCAGTTCACACATTGTGTTTCCACCTAATTGTCAATTTCAGACATTTCTTACAAAATTATTGCAATCTATAGAAACAGATGTTAAGTAGAACAATAAAACAATATCATTATTGATGTAGATTTCCTCTGGACAAGATTCTGAGCATGTTCATTGAAGATAATTAAATAGATCGATGATTATAATATGATGTCCTCTGGACACAAGCAACAGCACCACAATTTTGGTACAAACCCCAAGCCATTTTCACTGCTTAAAACAAAATTGTGATGTCTTAATTTAAGTTGTGAAAAAATTTTGCATGGTAAATTTTCCCCTCAGCCTCAGAGAAAGGATTTCTTCACAATCTCCCTCCACTTCCCATACCACCACTTGGCATACAAAGTCTCTGGACCCTACCTCAACACAAATACTTGAGATTTTCTGAGGCCTTTTGTCTGCTCATCCACTGGTTCTCTTACCAGTTGGATTTGCCAGTCTTCTGCAGAAATCAGCAAATATATGTTTTTTCAAACAAAGGAATTGATCTCAGTACTTCATGTAGTCCTCTGTGAAGCAGTTTTCGACTAAGTCACAGAAAGTCCTTGTCACTTAATGAAGTAATAAAAACTTGTGCTCCAGAACCTATCATAGCAGTGAAACAACTGCCAGAAAAAGAGCCAAGGGTCAGATGTTCTAAAAGTAATAGACACCTCCAGAAGTGACCTTTTGATATGTTTGGTAATATCCTTACCATTCTGCAGGCACTCAATCACCTCTGGCTGTCAGGTCATGGTGGGTTAATTGGGAATTTTCTGTCCACACTTACAGAAACTGTAATGATTGTCTCCAAGTATGTTCCACTTGCTGTATCTTTTACTGCCTTCAATACTGTTCTACCAACTTATACCTCTGTATGATATAATTATTTAATATAAAAGACCAAACTCCAAAGACACTGTCCAAACACTAACCCCATTGCAAAAACTTAAGTATATCACTTGCCAAGGCAACAGGCTTCTCAAAAATACCTTAGGCAGGCAGAAATCTTGAACATCTCATTCGTGGCCAGTTTTCCCGGTTGTTTACATTTGGCTGGATAAGGCACTCTCAGGACTGAGTGCACTGCACTGAACTTTTCCAATTAAGTGAATGCACACACTTAATTCCCTTTTACAGCCATATGGATGCTGATTGTCCATTCAATTTGAGCCAACTATTACATTTTTAAAAACTCAAGTGTCCAAAACCATATCAGCCTGGCAAGTTAGTTAGCTTGTCATGCCTGTTTCTTATCAGGTAAAGCCACTTAACTGGCATTATCTGGAACCAGTGTTTGTGTTTAAACCAAGTCATGAGAGCAGCAGATAGTGCGACCAAATGGAAAACATGCAGTAAGAGCTCATGCTTTGCACCCTGGGCTACTGTAAGCCTACAAAAATGAATGGACTTTCATATGTCTACACCAGCACAGCCCACTCTGTGATAAGGGCTGTTTTTCTTATTAGCTTCTAAGACTGTAGCCTCAAGAGTTTACTCATCTCACACCCCATGACTGAAATGAGGAAGCAGTCACACCCATCCTTTTACCTAACATGGGATTTTAAGTAAACTTTAAAGTACAGAGCTGAAAGTACATAAATTAAGAAAGAGCTAAAATCGCCCCAAGATCCATTTTCTCAAAAATCTAACTTTCAAATCCAATCTTACAATTCTCTGGGAAAAGACTTTGGCTGGGCCAGACCAACAGTTCTACCTACCACGGCTACCAGTAGGGTAGTGACAGAGGCATCTGTGGCAAAGTGTGATTGCTTAGGGAATATCACAATACAGACAGTACTGTAATTGTAATACCCAAACACAGTTCTCCACCTGGCTTCTAAGTCAGAATGGTAGCACTTATTTTATACTGATTTACACAACTACCCCACATGCAAAGGCAGGGACTAACCAAGTCCTCAGCTACCAAACAACAACAAAGCCTAAGCAATGTGTTTTCCACCGCTGAATAAACTCAGACCCACAGCAACAGGTCTGGTCACATCAATGTTTGTCCTGAGAGGATGTTCCCAAGGAGCTTTTCATGTTCAGCACTCACCCAAATGAATAATGAACACTTGCACCCTATGTTGTGAAAGCTGAACATTATCAGTCAGGCCCTAAGACAATAAGATAGAACAGCAAGAGATCCTGTTCCGCATTTGAGTTTATTATTTGCAAGCAGAGCAAAATGCAGCTGTAATTCTCTCTCAGTTGAAAGGGGAAAAATAAGCAAACAAATGAAGTTACACTTATCTCACTCACAAGACTTGACAGAACAAAACAAAAAAACTCTTTCTCTAAATGAACACCAACTTGAATACCACCCTAAACATATGGAAAAAAAACCTCATGCACTACTATAAAAACACAGTCTAGATCTAATATAAAATCACAGCCATTAAAGTTTCTGATATGATTTTTGCACTAGTCCTAGAACAACTGAGATATGAAATGTATCAAACAAGTGACAAAATGGAGGTTACTGCATTTTAAACCACTACAATCTGTATTTTAGGAAAATAATCTGCCGTGCTAAAGCTGAAAGGTCTGCACTGTTCATCCTATCAGGGGAAGCAATCAGTAGCAGTGGCTTGTATATGCAAAAAATAGTTTCTCTCTGTTGACAGTATCATCTCTTTCAATCTTGATGTTAAACCACACATATTTTTACTGAAAACAGAAATAATATTTTCTGTCATTGTCTTGGCTGGCACCTGCTCCGGCTCTTAACCCAGAGTTCACCAAGTGTGTGCAGTCCTAAGGACTTCAGCTTACTTTAGTTGAACAATGAGACAAAGAAACATTATTGCTCAGCTCTGCTAGATATAACTAACCTTTACCTTCAGGTGACAGAAAGAATATATAAAAAGCACATACTATGTTTATAACACCAGAACATGCACACAAAAAAAAAGCAACAAGGGGAAGGATTTTAATTAGATGTCAGAGGGTAGAGGTTTTAGCACTTCACAGACACTTATCTGATGAAAGCAATGCCAATGTTATATGATGCAGTCATGCACTTGTTCTAACTGTCCCCAAAGCCACTGCTGTGGCTGGTCCCATCACTGGTACCAATAGATTTAAAAAAAAAATTAAACAAAATCAAAATGGCAAATTGCAGTGACTGCAAAAATGAAGCCTTTAATACATTTCACTTTGCAGTCATAAGAAAAGACAAAAAGGGAAAGAAACAGATGAGGAAAGATGCTGAACTCAGAAAAGGTGAAAGGAAATTATTTCATACGAGCTATTTGTGAGCTGTTGTTGGATTTCGGGAAGTAAATGGAAACCTGACTTTCATCCCAAAAAAAAAATTATAAGACTTTGTCCAGCTAAATCCTAATTAAAGGCGTATTTGACAGAAAATACCTTAAGATATAACAGATGTTAACTGAAATCACCCTGCTTAAAATGTTGGACAAGTCATATTTAGCCTTAATACACCATATTACAAACAGAAAATGAAGAAAAAAGGACCGGCCATCAATGATGACCATCTGCATAATGTCACCATACAAAAGGAATATTTATTTTAAGAAGAAATGTAATTTAATTTTCTCAACTATTTTAGTCAGGGAAACTTTTACATAACCCATAAAACTTATTAGAGTACCAGGCTAATTTGCAAGTTAAAAAATCGTCTACAAAATAAAATCTACATTGGGATAATATATTTAGGAAAATGATGTTAAAATATGCCAAATAGTCTTGATTTATTGTGTGAAATGGACTTTGTTATATCTAACAACAACTGTAGGCAAAAAGAGGTAGATTTATTTTATGAAATAGACTATCACATGTTGTCTGACACAGCTAGGAGAAGCACCATTAGTCTTCATCTTCGGTTTGAATGGAGAAAGAGTATTAAATGTTTATCAGTGTAAATAGCAAAGACAATTTTTTTTAAAAAAGGAGAAAATATGCTTAGTCATAGGGAAAGGTGGCATTTGAAAGACATAGCTCTCTTCATTCAGCCCATATTTTGAGCTGGAAATAAAACAAATTAATTTAACATTAATATCATCTAAGTTAATACATTTGTCCCAGTGATATGACTGCACATTTGGAACATATGGGTAATCAAGTAAGCTGAATTTTAAAAGAAAACGGATGGATGATAGAGATTACACAACTACATGTAAGTAAAATAGAGAAAAAGCAGAAATTTTATTTTAAAGTGGGAGAGAGTGTTTAAAGGCACCAAACAGCAAACACATATTGCCCAGAGAATTCTGATTCCAATTACAACAGCAGAAAAGACTACAGAAAAGTTTCAGTTTTTCCTCATATTTCCAGGCAAAGAGACTGAAAACAAAATGAACAACACACGCACAACCTCACAGCAACGCAGACTGACCTTCTCTGCCTGGGCTAAGGCAAAGATTATTTTAAACCAAGAGCTGAATAGCCATACAAATAGCCTCACAAATTTCCTGAAACACAGCCAGGGACTAATGATGTAGGAAATGCTGTTTGGCTTGAACTGCTGCCCTAAGACCAGGACAGTCCAGCTGAACAAAAAGTTTAAGTCATTAGGTTCAAGGGTCATTAGCTACTTGTCCTCTAAGACACCCACTTAAAACTGCACACACAATGAAACATATCAGAATCAGAAAGCAAAGCAATTATTTTCTTTCTACACTAATTAAAATAAAATAAAATAAAATAAAATAAAATAAAATAAAATAAAATAAAATTTAAAAAATGTTGTAAACTGCCTCTATTTTCCAGGGCTATGCTTTTAATTATGTTGCATTTCAAGAACCGCCACAGCTAAAAGGCAGAGCACACCACTTTTATTTCTAAATCAAAAGACAAAAGACTGCATTCAGGATAAACACTGGAGGTTTCCGGAGGTATACACCTGCCTCCTTGTAAAAAATAGGTTCTAAAATTCTATAGAGGCATATTGAACCATGATAAAAAGATATTGTTTACATTTTCAAGCCCAGACAAGTTTTTTTCTCAAATAGAAAACATGCACACGCACATACACGTGCTTAACTCCAAGCACAAGTTTGACAGACCTGTGTGTTCCTTCTGTCAGAGATGAAGCTAAGCAATACCCGTGTAATCATATGCGGACCTGGAGCTTGACATATCTATTACCAAATTTCAGGAAGCATCCATTATCTAGGACATGACTTCTGCGATCCAAGCTTAATCCTATCTCCTCTAATACCTGTGAAAACATCCAGCTTGCCGTGACAGCTTCCGCATACGGAACAGATTTCCAGCTCACACAACTGAAGCATGTTAAAATTGCATGGCACTAACTTCTGTTCCACTTAATATCAAAATAAAGGGATACTCTCCTTGAAATGGGAAGAGGGTGCAAACAGTGGCACCTTGGGTCAAGCAAGCCAAACAATGAGATACTAACCAAGACACATAAGTATAAAATTAATTTCCAAGAGACAGATCTCCAGAGGAAAAAAACGTTCTCACTGCCTGTTTTCATACTTCCCTTTCAACCTTTACATTAGACCTACACATATAGGGGCCTACCCTCTTTAATCCATGACAACTCTTTTATTTTTTCTGAAAAGCTGGGGATTTCATATTCTGTGAAGCTTAGATATAATACTGACTGAAGGCAAAACATGGAATCCATTCCGAGAGATCCTCAAGGACATTGCAGCAGTTCTGAATCACTTCGTGACAACAAAATTAACCAAAAAAAGAAGACAACTGCCCCCAGGTCAGCAGAGAAGGACCTACCTGTCTGTTGTGTTCTTTTGGGGTAAGTCTTGCTGCGACTTCTTTCAATGCTCTGGTCAGGCCGCGGGAGATGCACAGAAGGGTCTCTGGTCATTCGCAAAGATGTTTTGCCACTTAAAACACAATAAAATAATGAGAAAACACTCGGGAAAGTTATCCAACAAGATCCTTAGACTGATAAAAAAATTCTATTAACTTGTCATCCCATGTCTGGTTCTCCTGCTGAGCAGCACTACCCTGAATTTGTTTTGAATCAGTCACTGGCAAAATCATCAACAGATTGTGCCAACCGCTCCTATATTTGTCATTTCCAAGTGGAGATACACCACTAAAACAAAATGGGATTTTTTAGGAATAGCTTAAGGTAGCATGACCTTTTCTAACCTAGAATATTCTAACATACAACTTTCTTAAGGCACATTATTTCTTCCTGAACATTTTCTGTAAGTCTCCTCCCAGGAAAACATGTTTAATATTGTTTACACATATTTAATATTGTTCGGTTCCAATCAGTCAGGAGCTACTCCTCTGGCATGTGGAATGCAGCCTAAAAGACTGCAAAACAAACTGCAATAAAGGACTTACTAGCACAGCCCCAGATGACAACAAATAGAGTAAAAATCTTGATGCTTGTTTACAGAAAGGGTTTTCTTCATTGTGCAATTGGAGTAAATTATTAAGTTTAAATAAATTCTTTTATACTCATTTTAATGTTCCTCTCAGTGTTACTAAACAGAATATAGTGGTCATACCAAAAATGTAAAATTCATATTCCTCCCCAAAACTCCATATTTGTTCCTGGACACTTAATACATAAGAGAAGCAATTGCCACTATTAATTCCTTAACACCTGAAGTTTGATCATTTTGAAGTAAAAGCTATTGTACTAGAAAGTACTAAGCAACTATACAGGAATTACTTATGTAGATTTTCTGAATTACGCGAATAGACTCCATGAGATACTGATAATTTTTTCACCAATAGCCCTTCACAGATAGTCAGCACTGCAGAATTTTAATATTTTCAAAATTATAAAAGAATTGAAGGACAAAAAAAAAATCTGTATTCCTAACCCTACATCACAGTAATGCGGGGTTTTTTTTTATGTACTTGGTTCAAAGCATGCTCCCAAGTTACCCAAAAAACTTTTCTGTTCAACTTTTAAGTTTGGCAACCATGACAGTCCTGCAAATTCCAGAAGCAACTTTAACCAAATATCTGGGCACCCCCACTAAGACCTCCAAAGCATCCCATCTTAAGACAAGAAAATTGCCTTCCTGAAAATTGTCTGACACACAATGAGAAGTACCTAGAATATTTAACAAAAAAGAAAAAACAACAACAAAACCAAAAACAAACAAATGAAACAAAACAACATTTAAAAAAAAACACGACACCACAAGATAAATTAAAATATGGTTCCCCCCACTTACACAGAAAAATAGTGGGATTATGGTTTCTGCTCCAAGATAATTATGTGTACAGATACACAACACTGTCACTGCTTTTGGTGCTACAATGGGGACCAAAGACAAAAAGGGAAGACAACCAAAATTGTCAGTTATGACCATCATCCCAACATGACAGGCCTGATCACATATCACTCATGACATTTATTAAAACAGGAAGACAAACTGAACTGCACTACCAACAGCATAGCTCAAACATAGTTAACTGCTTCATGGCATGTTTATTTAATTGACTGGAAAGTTCTTGCCAGTAAAAGCTTTCTCCTCCCCAGTATCAGTGCCCTGCTCCAATCTGTTGAAGTGGACCAACAGAAAAAAACTCATCCACAGGAATGAGTACTCTGCCAGGAATCAGTGAAATCCTACCCATTATCCCAGAGGGGGTAATGCAGGCCAGGATCTACTACAAACACGAAAGGCAAGACAATCATTGCCCTGTTACCTACAGCAAGGAGAATTAGAATCAGTCTGGACTAGGAAATCGGCAAAGTGAAAAAGATCTGCCCAGCTAATGATTATCAACCTTACTCAATATGATCCATTTATTTCTTGCATGACAGTGGAAAGAGTGCTCCTTACCCATCCTCAATTTCAAGGGTTTATAGCCTTGAACCTCTTTCAAGGTTTAGCGCCTTGAACATTCATCCAGTGTTGTCACCTATTCAAGTCAGAAAAGATACACCCTCATTTTGGTATTCCCCAACTGTCGGGAAAACCTCTTTAGGACATGAACATAATTTCAGGACTTATAAGGAGATAATGATTTAAAGAGCTGTCAAAGTTTCTCCCACTTTGAATACAGATTACAGCAAGCCTCAACGAATTCTGGTGATTTGGAGAAGAAACATTTGTCCCAAAACTGCCAGGCTTCCAAAGGGAATCTGTTAAAATGTCCCTAATTCATCTTTCGTCTTCAGAACTATACTAGGTCATACTCTGGGTGGTGGTTTTCTTTCATTGGAAGGAAAGAGGAAAAAAGGAATGAAGAAGGAAAGAATTGAAGTTTAAACAATCAAAAAAATTCACCTGTACCGATGTTTATAACCTATGGATCCAAACTTGCTGACTTTTCTTGACAGAGAGCTTGATTCATTCTCTGGCACCCTGTGTAGTTTGAAAAATAAAATAAGAGAGTAAATTGCATAGATATGTCTGAATTATAGTCCCCTTCCCAAGTCAAGAAAAAAGAAAACAAATTTAGGCTCAAAAAAATTTTTTTTTTCTGCAAGTTCCTCTTCATCACTACCTCTGGACAGATTCGTCGGGGGTTGAGTCTCCCAAAGCCACCTGTTTGTCCCCCCTATTTTGACTACACATCTCTTTATTTCAGAGTCAAGTGTAAATTGCTGGCACCAGCAGTCTTTCACCTAATTTTGGGAGAAGGTAAACCCACCCTGCCACAGTAGTGAGACTGCAGGAGGGATTCTCAGTTCACTCATTTACAGCACTGCTAAAGTCCGTTCAGAGGATTCCATCCACCAATTCCCAGTTAAACACCTTAGCACATTTCTCTTGGTGTTTTTTTGCAACAGTAAAATCAAGTGCTTTGAGATATGCAGTACTGAGAAGATCAGTAAGTAAGCAAAATTTTATGTAAATTCAATTAATTTCTATTAAAAATATATATATATTTCTGTGCACTGTAGAAAATAGTAATGTCTGAATTCCAAAGGCCTCCCTCAAGCCAATGCTGCTACAGAAAATCTGATGATTAAATACATCAAAATCTATATGGCAAGTTAAATCCTGCCATATTTCTGATAAAACCTACTACATACAACCTGAAGTACAGTTTAGAAAAGAATACTAAGACAAAAGAACTACTGAACTACCTAATTTTAAAAACATTGTTTCACATCACTGTAAGAGAAGGTGTTGGCTTTTAAAAGCATTCTATAACCAAGAGCATAATGTGTTTCCAGGCAGCCAGCCTTTGTTACACCACTCTGCAGGTATAACAAGGCCCCCACTCAGTGTAATAACCTATGGAAAGCACAACCTAACTTCTGCATCACTCACCTGAAAAATGTATGATGCTCCACACAGCATTTCCAGAGATGTTTGCATGTGACCTTGTTACGGGCTTCAAAAAAGAAGGAAGTTTCATTGCACTGCAGATAAAACAAAAAAAAAATGAATGTTCTTATGGGGGATTCTGCCATTGGAGTGAATCTCATTTACTGAACACAAGAACCAGCCATCTCATGTCAGTCCATGCAAGAAAAGAAATCAGCACAAAGAAAAGCAGGTTCTATAATTCTGTAGAATTCTTTATTTAAAAGTGGTTTTCTTTTTGAAAATCACAGAAAAGAGATTTTTGAAACACTTTTGTTCCTTCATTCTTGCTGATACCCATCAGCTTCTTTCCTAAATAAAACACACAAGTTTTTTGGTTGTTTTTTTTTTTTTTTCAAAAATTATATTTCTGATGTTTTCTGAAATGGCAGCTCAGATGTCAATCAAAAATATTCTGGTTAACAGTATTTAAAAAAGCAAGAATAGGTAAAAGAAAGAAAGGAGCTCAAGATCTGGTATAAACTAATATGAAGCAATGACAGAGGAGACATACAGAACAGGCCAACGTAAACCTGAGGAAAAAAAACTGAAAAAGGGAAGGGTTTTCTTTTTTTAAAAAGCTAACTTCATAAAAATTTAAAATGCTAGGAAAAAGTTGGAAGCCTTAAAATCCAATTTAAAATCTCTTAAGGAAGACAACACGAGCCAGAATAAAAGCATATACAAAGGTTAAAAACTGATCTCTGGAAACTGGCAAAGAGAAGTGGGACACATACAAACTATTAAATACTTCCAACAGAAAAGGAGAAGCAACAGACACATCACAGTGCTTGTTTTCAACAAGTTAAACACTCAGATATGTTCACAAAAATACCCTTCCATCTATTTTTCACTTGGTGAACTCAAGCATTTGGTGTTTCAGCTGTGATTTGCACAAAGAATGAGCAATCCCAGTGATGTCAGTGTGAGAGCTCAACACGGCATGACACCCCCTGTAACAAAACTGAGTCTCAAACCATTTCAGCGAGGTGTGAGTTACAAAGGAAGTGTGATTCACACCACCTTCAGAAGCTGATTTTGAACAATCTATGCCCTTGCGTTACTTACACTTCCTCAGTGCCATGCATACACAAGTAAAGAGCTCAGGCAAGTTTTTATCTCTCTCATTTATTATTGTTTATTATAATCTGCAAGCACCTTGCAAACTGTGAATTAATTCTCTATGTTCTCTAGAATTCAAAATTTCACCTATAACAAAAATCCAGTTACATCCCTATTGACAGCTGTCAAGCAGCCTCACAAAACGACAAATTACCTTCTCAAGCAGCTTTTGCTTCACCTTGAAACAAATAACAGTAAAACAACAGTATTTTGCACCTGTGGTTAGAATGATAGAGATTTCATTTCCTGACCAAAAAAATTTAAATTATATATGAACTTATTTTTTCCCATGCCTTATTTTAGTTAAATGTCTGGCTGGAACAGTGCCAGGGAACAGGAAAGGAATTTTAAAAAATCCTCTGGTCTCCCATCAAAAGCACACTTTACTCTCCATGGCAAGAGCAAAGAATACAGGCAGTACAGTAAGACAATGACCACCAAGAATGTTGAAATCTAGGATTCATCTGATACTGCTGTGTATATCATAAAATGACTTTGTAGTACATTGGTCCCATAAATATATTTTCTAAGTCCCTCAGGTTTGATAGGGATCATCATCTCTCTGCAGGATTCACAAGTAGTTTAACTTATAGACAAAATAAATTTAATTCATGAAAAGTAAAGGCTTCCTGAAAAATCTTAAAAATAATCTAGGAGAAAAATCGATTTATTTTGGACTCTTCCAGAGTAACAACATTGCTCTTTCTCCTCTGATGGCTAGAAACAAGAGTCTACCCACTGAAAAATCATAACACATTTTACATTGTAAAACTTGTAAAGAAAACATGTAAAATGGTGCTTTGCATTTGCTTACTTTGCACATAGCAGAAAAGTAGCTTTGGATTTCATTATTTGATTTAAATTACAATTTCTATATTAGGCTGTCATCTAATATGATTTCATATAAAGCCACACAACTACACTCATCTTCAAAAGGATAATATCAAACTGGATTGTAGTATTGCAAATTTGATGCAATATGATGAGTCAGTTTAGCTTCTGTTAGGAAACAACTCAGTGACTCGCTTTTAATATGCAGGGTCTTGCTCCTTCTTTGTTCACTCCTACTTTTAGGCAAAGAATCCTCTGTTGCACTTAAATTTATTTAATTACATAATCTCAAAGGAAGGAGTTTCTGGTATGTGGGAAGGGAGAGAAGACAGGCATGACTTTTTTTTTTCCCTTTTCTTTTTTTTTTTCTTTTTTTTTTTTTCTTTTGTTGAGAATTTTTAAAATAAGGTGTTCTGACATATCTTATTGTTAGACCAGTTTGAATGCCACTGGAATTGAATGACAGTGGGAAAAAGCTGAGGAAAAAGTTCCATTCCCATTGGGGATGTCAATTTTGTCTTCTATAAGTTGTCTTCTTTAAGTTTTAGAACTTTTCCATACACAGAACAGACCACAGGAAGACACATTAAAATCAGCAAGTGACAGTAAGAGGGACCGTATAGTTATACTGCCATATCATAGAAAGAGCTGACCAGCAAAAATAACTGATTCCATCATATGAAGGCATTATTTTCCAAGAAGAAAGTTCGCCCTAGCTGGTAAGAAAAATGTTGATGATGCTGAAACATCTAAACTTAGTATTGAGCAATCAATGGCACTCAGGGAGGGCAAAAAATAAAAGGCCTGGTGATGGGGAGGCAAGAGCAGGATAATAACCCTAAAGATCCAATTTACCAAAACTTTATGGAATTCAGATCTGGAAAATTAAACAATTGCCTAAAAGTCATGGGACAGACTAACAAGCCTTCTGATAACACACCCAGGCTTCTTTATTTGAATTTGAAGGAAAATCACATCTCTGAAAACTATGGCCTGAAAACTGATGCTTGCTATAACTCAAAAGCACAATTAAATTGTGCTATTGAGAGGAAAAAATGTGCTATAGAGAGGAAAAGGAGCCTAAAACACTCATCCTCATCAAAGGGGAAACAATTCATAATTCTTTCACCATTTCTCAGCTTATCTGGGAAGGATTCTGTAACTTACTGCAACCAAGTTCAGTATGACACTGCTTATAGCACAGCCAGGTTTAGGACTTCCTCTATGTTCCTTTTAGGACTGTTGAAGGCTGGTAAGAGTAGTGATTACCCTGGCAATTTATAAATGACTATATAAAAAGTAAGCAGTACTGAAAACAGCAATACCATTCTGGATTAACATTTCTCCCCCAAGGGAATGAATTGATTTGTGTAACAGGCCTTACCTGTTAAAGACCATGACCTTTTGTTCCCAATAAAAGACAACATTTTTAGCATTTTGAACATCACAATTTCCTACAGGTAGTTCATGTTAGCTGGGTGTTTTGCTTATTATTCTCATATAGCTGAACCAAAAGAAACAAAGACCTATTGTAATTTTACTAATGATTTAAAGGAAATTACACTTCCAAAGTCATTCAATGCTCTTTGGTGTGTCACAAGGTTCTCCTGGCTACTCATTCTGCTGCATTCAGAGTGCCCAGTGTACTAAAAGTGAAGCACTATAAATCATGAACAGCTCCCAGAGCAGTCCTGGCTGTCTGCACACTCTGGAGATCTCTCATTGAACCATGTTGGTGTTTGCCTGTTCTTTCAGGAAGTCCATTTTGCTGATCAAACAAGTAGGAAACCACTTATTTTTGTATGGTTATTTTCAATCCCTTCTGCGACTTGCAGGAGCAAGGGAGGGGTAGGATGGTGGACCAGAGGCTGCAAAAGGACCCTTGCAGCAATAACCAAGCTGTGGGACTGCCTTGTACTGACAAAGGCACAAACCCTTTGTCAAAAAATGTGAGGACAAGCATTACATGTCCCTCTCCTTTTAGGTGCTTTGAAAACTTGTCCTGCAGTCTCCAAAACATTCTACAGCTGATACTGCTAAAACCTGAGCCCCATTTTTAGCAACAGGAGGCAAGAAAGACTAGCACAGTGGGTGCAGATAACTTGTCTACACTACAAACTTATACACAGATGGACAATGAAGCCCTTCCCTGTTTTATGCTGGCTCCCAGAGCAGCCAGAAGACTGATCTGGCAGGGCCCTTAAAACCTCCACTAGAGAGCTGGGAATTGGAACAGGGCTACACCCTAATACCCACACCTCTCAGGTGAAAGATTAAAAGCGTCTTACAAAACCCTTCAAAGGAGAAAAGTCAGAAGGGTCATTGCTCTGCCTAAGCACAGAACAGCTCTGGGACTAGTACACAAGTTCAGGAGTGCTTGGCAAACAGCTTCCTGCTTGCTTTGTCTCACCAGCCTGATTACACAGCTTTCAGGCTCAGAGATGCTTTGTGCCCAGCTAGCTCAGTTCCTAGGCAGAGCAAGCTCAGCTCCACCTGGAAGAGAAGACACACACGTAAAATGACGGCTCTTGTCTCTGAGGGCCAGAAGATCCCTTGTTCTTGGAGTTCATGGATTACTCCCAGGATAAGAGGCCATTGTCAGTAGATTTACACCCATTCCAGGGAGAACTGAACCTGCCCACAGAGCAAAAATGATAAAAGAACAACTGATTCAGAGCAGGCTTTAGTTACCTTAATTTACAAGATATTTATGGGCTCCCAGCAATGAAGGATCAGAAAATGAAGAAGAAAACCCCAAAACCACATTAGGATCCATGCCAGTACACACACCACTCCTCCCAGGCACAGTGAGTGGTAATGCTAGATAAGGAGGGATCTTGCCCCGTTACAGGGCACACTGCACTTACACATACGACACCTGCACATGTAACAGAATTATTAACACTGGCTCTGAAGCTACTGCTTCAGAACATTATTCTTTGCCAGGTTAGGCACATACCTGGGTACCATCAGCTCTAAATTACAATAGCAAGTATTCTGTCTTTATATATAGACATATGAAGACAAATCACAGTTAATGTAGCAAACAATGTGTACCATTACTGGTTACACAAGGTCAGTCTTTAGGAAAATTATACCAAGTTGGCAATTAAAACTGATAAAGATGTGCCACTTGCATGTCAGCATTGAAACAAACATATCTCAGGTTTACAGCAACTACAGCAATTACAGCAATTCAAAAACACTAAGGAAGAATTAGAAAAAAAGAAAGATGACAGTATCACCTTAATGTTAGTGAATTTAATTTTATGCAGGCCTTGAACAGATCTTACAGTCCTTCTATGATGGCTCAGAAAGCAATTAAGAAAAGACAAGAAAATCCCCCAAGCAACCAAAACAAGCCAAAACTGTTTAATATGACATATTAATATCACCGGGCTTGCTCACCTCTACCCTTTACTATCACTCTAAGTTAAGTGGATGCAAATGCAAATGTAAATGGTGTAAAAGTAATTTGCAATTCTTAAACCATAAAAAAGATCAAAATGCTATATTTTTCTGGAAACTACACATACAATAATTTGGACATATGACTGAGAGTAACATATCTTCAAGTCCTGTTCAGTCTTCCTAAGAAGCTGCAGGAACAATAAATAAAATTAGAAGTTCCTGACTGGAATTTGTAACTCAAGACAGAATACAGCATTTGATAGGAAAAGAAGGGGTATAGCTGAACAACCTTATTAACATAATTATTTTTCAGACTAATGATACTTATGAAAAGCAGATTAAAAAAGACAAAGCACATTTACAGTGTTTTCTGGACAATTTAAAATAACACAAAAAAAATGTATTTATACAAGTTTCAGCCACACAAAATGGGGATGATTATGTATTTTGGACTTGCATCAGTGGTTGGTATTTTTCCTGAAGAGCCGTGACCAATTTCGCCTTGTGAATTCATCTGATTATGGAAGACTGCAGAGGAACACACAAAAATGTGGAAATCATTTTTAACTGCACAGACTGGGAGATTGTTCTGACCCAAAAATACCCAAATTTCAAGATCTCTTGAAATAAAAATTTGAGAATTCAAAAAGTCCTTTCTCTTACAGGAAAAATGATGAAAGCAAGTGTTTCGTGCTGTGAATACTTTCTGTTTTGTGAAACAGGAAAAGTAAGAACAGAAGTTTTGCATAAACCCTGCTAAGGAGTGAAATCATTCACGTGCATGTTCAGACACAGAGCAACTACAGTAAAAGGCTCGGTTACACCAAACAGCACTGGGGTGCAGGGAGCGGCACAAAAGTACTTGGTACCTACAGGCAAAAAAACTCCACGTCTCTCATTCCTGCCTACTATCACATTTGCATTCCCAGCCTACACAGTCTATCAAAGCATGTTTTTCTCTGTTTCCTTTCATGTCCCTAGCTGAGAGAGAAATCTAGGAAGCAGGCCATGCTCCTCACATGGGGCAACACAGGAGGCATGCTGGGCACCCCTTACACTACTCACTTCCACACAGAGCACCCATTGTGACCAAACTCTGTTTTGCTGGTGGAGAGGGGAGGGCTTTGGCAGCCACCTGTGTTACTGGATTGTTTCCAGCAAGGTTGTTCCACAGACATGCTGTCAGGAACTGTGCACATGCATTAGATGAATTTCTCAGCTTACTGAGAAATAAACCTCTTTAATCTTCAAAAATTATTGGCCATTTTATGTCATGTTCAGAGAATGTGAACATGTGAAGCTCTTGCAAGGGAAGGGTTCCTAATTTCATGCTGATGCTTAGAGGTGCCAGGGTGGACCTAACACCTTTATAGCTCA
The DNA here is from genome assembly GCF_017590055.1 of Onychostruthus taczanowskii. Classification (NCBI taxonomy): domain Eukaryota; kingdom Metazoa; phylum Chordata; class Aves; order Passeriformes; family Passeridae; genus Onychostruthus; species Onychostruthus taczanowskii. The sequence continues at coordinate 620,576 of NW_024498773.1, forward strand.
GAATTCACAGCATGGATTCATGCAGGGGGACAATTAAATGCTGATTCAATTATTAACACCACTGAAAAAGAGCTTCAGTCTCACATGTCCATGGATGGCCAGATATTAAAGGCAATATTTTGTTTATGAAGGGGCAATAGCAATGACCTAAGGGAGAAAACATATAATACAAGCAAGGTAGTGAAAGATAGAACTAAAATACTGATGGTCATGCTTGTACACAATAGCAACAGGTGTGCAGGAAAAAAAATATGAGGCAGCTAAATATACAGGAATTATTCTCATGGAAGAGATATGAAGAAGTGCAAGAAGTTACATTACAAAAGAGAAAAGCCAAAGCAGCTTACTATATTATAAGGCACTAAGCAATAACATCTGCTCAGTAAGCATCAAGTTTATGAAAAGTGAAGCAATGTAAACAAGAAAATGAGCAGTCATAGGTTTGGCTGATACAAACACCACAGTGGGGTTTAGCTAGTCTGAAGGCACAGACTTGTGCATTACTGTCATCTGTCAAGAAGACCAGATGTTCATTTCCATCCACCAAGTGGGAAATACACAGATTCTTCTGGCATGGTTGAAAAAATTTCATACCAACCTCAGCAAGAAACAACAAAGAAGTTACCACAAGTAATTCCATCCGGGGAAGAGCTCTGCTGGTACTAAAGGCACCAACAGCTTCCCCTTTATGAGCAGTGAAAGGTGACAGTCAGTGTGAATAAGGGTAGCTAGTTTGTGTGGAAACATGGATGAAAACCCACACTGCAGAGAATTTTTACAACATATGGAAACATGACTCACACAAAGCACTCGGTTCACCCAGAAATAATCTGCTCTGTTACATGGAATTAGGTCCTTCACTTTATGCCATAAAGTTCAATTTAAAGACATGGGAAAGGTCCCATTATTTTTACTCCTCCTGAATCTCTTCTGGAGCTCTCTACAACTAACTGGAACAGATATACCAGACTTGGTATACCACATCTGATACAAGGAAAGTATTAATTCCCTGGGCTGTAAAATGATATTACAGGAGGCAGGATGGAGTGAAAATGGCATATTTACTCTACTGTAATATACTCATGTGTCACATAGGAGGACAAAGTGATACCATTTATTAAAAAAACACAAGATGAATAAAAAAAATTTGTGAATCAGATTTTTTAGGAGTATTGGAACATACACATATACTGATGAGCTTTTCCTCCTCTGTGTAGAACAGCATAAATTGCTATGACAACTTTAATCCAGAGACTGAGGTTACTGTCTTCTTATTCCAATATATAATTTTGTTCAAAGTACCTCAGATTGTTAAAAAAAGGAAAAAGACGATTTCTCTGTGCCATTTTGGCCCTTCATGATCTTGTTAGGATATGAAGTTATGTAGAAACACTTCAGATTATTATTAGTTGCAAAGGTGAATTTACACACCCCTGTACTTACTGTTCTACCCAACAATTTCCTAGAAATACCTGTCAAGGCTTGAAACTACTGTGTTCTGTCAAAATGTTTGCCTTATGATCACAATGGTAAGTGTTCACCAGCCATCAATATTCACAGCCTCAACTTTTCCAAAACCTTCCAGGTTTTCTACCCAGCATGTTAAGGCTTTGCCATTCCACATGGTTGAAAGAAAACTGTGGAAATGTGGCATCAAAGAGAAGCTACGGCTTCATTTCCAAGTAATTCCCTCCAAGTCAAACTCAGACTAGTTTATACATGAACTATCACTCACCCTTTACATGAAACATGGTGAGTTTTCCCAGCCTTCCCCCAGCCTTTAAATAACGCTCCTATTTCAACAAACACACCTTCAGAAATAAAATTCTCACAGATTACCACACCAAATATAAACAAGCCACTTGGGGGTAACAAAAGAGAGATTTGCCAAGACATCTGCAAAGACACCAGAAACTCTGTCCACAACAGCAGCAAGACAAATATCCTCATGGAAAAACCATGGATGAGACTGACAACCATTACAAAGATGAACAAAAACACATAGATAAACAGTAAAGGAGATTTTTGCCAGCATGTTAATACTACTTAAAACTATTAACTATCAGTCCTTATGAAATTATAAACTTTCATGTTCTAAAAAGATATACAAAGTATTTTCAAAAAATATATCAGCTAACTAAACTTGTAACTAAACCAGACAGCAAAACCCACAAACTGATGGCAAATATGTTTTTTATTGCATGTCATTATTTTTTCCTACATTCTCAACAGTCTTCTCCTCTCCCTACTCCTACATGTTTTGTAGGGGATAATTTATTTTTTTTTTTTTAATTTTACTTACTGCATGTTAGAACCTCCTCTCTCCCTATCAGCGTGCTGTCCTTGTCCCACTGGAACCAACATTGCTTTCTCTCAAATAGTCTAAGTGCAAAGTGATGTTGAACTCTGACAAATGGTTTTCAACTATATAACATGGCTGCCTGTTTTGTGCCTGACAGCTTTGTGAGGCTCCCTTTGTGAGGCTCCCTTCAGCTACATTTGGTTTCATACAGTAAATTTCAATAAAACCAATTAGACTTTCACAGACACACTAAATTTCCATCTTTATTAGACCTCTTTTTTTTTTTTTTTTAATCTTTTCAGACCTAAATAAAAACTTACATCTTTTCCCAGGACTCGAAGTTCAAACTGTGTTTCCTTGAAGTGAACTTTCGTAATTCTAGGCCTGCAATATTGAGAAAGAAAGACAAACCGAACTCCATGACCTTTTAATTTCATGTGTAATAAGATATAAAGTTGCAAGCAAAGACAAAAAAAAAATTCACAGGTAGATTTATTTTTCAGGTATGCCCCAGATATCAGCAGACAATTAGGGATATGTAAACATTTCAGCATGAATATGGTAAAGGTGATCTACTGTTTTCAATACCTGGACTATCAAAGAATTAAAAATCTGCATCATCCAGAGAAATATTAAGAATTCTATGTGTACTTTGTTGATATTGCTATGATTAAACTTTCAAATAGATATCGCAAATCTTAGACATCCATACAACATTGTTATTGTTTTACTGCAGACTGCACATTTAAATAATACATACCAGAAATATTTTCCTACTTGTTTTTTATTCTTGTAGACAACAACTCCTACGGGTGTTAATCCTAAAAAGTATTCAGATTTGTTTTCACCCTAGAAAATAAAAATCTATGTCATTCATACAGTTGCAAGTAGAATCACAGTATTACTGAGATCCAGTGAGAAAATCATCCCAGTGACTTGAATGTACTGTTTCACTCTGTACAAACAGGAAAATAGCACTTGATTTATTTATGAAAGTTTCTATATGGAAATTTGTAGTTCTGGGGGAAAAGAAGCAAGAAAGAATGGCAATGAGGGAAGAAAAGGAAATTTCATGCCATGGTGAAAAACAAAAATACCTTTTTTTTTTTTTCCTGTTTTCTTACTGAATTAATTATTAATTTTTGCTATTTGGCAAATGGCCAGAACTCAGAAACTGAACTCCTTATTGAGGCATGAATGCAACAGACATCTCAACTTCCAGCTGAAAGTAAATAGTGATTTTCTGACCTATAATACAACCACACAACTGCCTTCTCCCTCCTAAAATAGTGTCAGCTGCTGCTGCCTCCAAGTGAAGTAGCTACTTTGGGAAAGTCAAGCTTCTTTTTTGTTGTTCAGAAAGGGCAATGGTATGCAGGGAACAGACACATGCATCAACTCCTCTGAAGGAAACCATTTGTGAAGTCAGGATACAAATCTCAAACTGCACCAGGAGAGAACAGGGTGAAAGCCCTGCTGCTGAGTGGCAGAAGGTCCCCACCTCCCCAGTTTACAGTCAATAACCAAAACCAAAAGTGGCTTAGAGCTGAAAGAGTGCAAGCCATAGTGCATGAGAAAAAAAAAAGTCAGCTGGAAAAGCTCATCCACATGCCTACTTGAGGCAGCGAGGAAGAGCCCTGCAAGTCCAAACCAGAGGAGCATGAGCAGCAGAATTATCAACTGTGAGAGGCACTGACTTGAGACACTGAAAAAATGTCCTGTGTGATTTCAGGGCTGACAAAGGTCAAGCACACCTGGCAAGCTCTGTCTGTGCTCCTCAATGAATTAACTGCCAAAGGCAACTTTACTTTTAATATGACCAAAGGAGAAAAATAACTGCATCGCATTGTGTGTGCAGCTTCAGTCTCAAAAGAGGGCTTCTGCTGCTGATGTAATTTAAGTAGACACAATGATGTTCACAGGTTACCTAGGCAGGCATTTCATTGCACAATAAAGGCAAGTTATGAGGCAAAAGAAATTCCAGGCTGTACTAATTTAACATGATTTTGTTGGATCATGTTGGATCTTGTTCCAGTAACTCCCCATTTTTCCATTGGTGGGAGGGGAACAAAGCCTGGGATATGAATATAATTAAGCCATGGTGTGCAATAAAAGGTACTTTATATTGCAGGCTACACATTTTTCAGAGGAAATACATATTTAATCTTCAGGTAGTATCTTGATTTTTTTATTTTCTTTCTTTTCTAATTTTACAAAGTACTGACATCTAACTCAGTGAACTATCTATACTACAACTCCCCATTTGAACTCCTGATTTTCTTTTATTAAAAAAAAAAAAAAAACAAAAAAAAAAACAAAAAACAAAAAAAAACCAAAAAAAACAACCCAGGCACACCACGTAGCCCAGACAAGATAGAATGATGTTTCCACCAGGAGCACATAGCCTCTAGGTGATGACTTGGATCCAATCCCAACATACATGCTGACAGACAAAAGAAATGGAGGGGTTTTCAGAGCCAATACAGACAACTTGCAGTGCTGCATGATACAAGATGGGAAAAAGTGGAAACATACTCTGGATCTTTAGCAAAACCTTGACAACAAATATTTTTTAAAAATATTTTAAAAAGCCAGATATGTGATTGCTAGTCTACCCTAATTTTTGCAAAGGTATTGAAAAGGTTTCAGAACACACTTGCTCTTATTTAAACTAAAATAATGTGCAAATTCTTCTGTCAAAGGTGATAACTCTCACTCATGTCTCCTCATGCTTGCACAAACTACTTCTTTTCTATCTGAATTGTTTATATCCAGAGTATAACTGACTGGTTTTTTTATAGATGTAACACAATCACAGCATTTGATCTGAAAATCATTAGGCTTTTGTATGTATGAATAACTGAATCCTCTCTGTCTGTAAATGTGTGGTCCTTTGCATTTCTTGAGTAGTGTTCCCTATTCAGTTATCCTGTGGCAACAACACTAAATAAGTACTGTTTCACATATTAGTGCAGTAATTGTTTTTCACAGTTAATACTTACATAAACAGGATGGAGATCCACTCCATACATTTCCAGAGATTTGGCCACACCTAAGTAGTTCACTTCTGCCTCAGCAGGAACTTGGCCCCTGTAAAAACAATTATTTTTAAGAATCTTGTAATTCCAATCAACACGTCAAAATAGATCATAGTAATAAATATAGTTTTCTGGACACATGTGCAGCCCTTCTTACAAGTTTTTTAGACTCTCATGGTCTTTTCAACTCTGAACTTCTTATTCCAGGTAAGACTAGATCTCTAGTGGTCTCCTAGAACAGACATATATGCTATCATATATATGGTGTTTGCCTAATGCAGTGCCTTTTGCCTTTTCATTGTTGTCACAAACACACTTCGCACATTTAATTTTCAGGCTTCACTATGCAAAAAACTATTTTTCCCCAAATAATTACAATATTATTAATAAAGCAGGAATGGAATGACTGGTTGGGGTACTATTTCCCCATAGAAGCGTTGAAGCTCCTGAAAGCAAGGTTGATAACTTCAGAGAAATTATTAGGTTCTCCATAAAATCTCGCCTACAGTAAGTCACACCAGCTGGTAGCACCCAGGTCTGCTATGTTGAAAACAAGATTTGGAGTCTGTCTCATGAGATTAGCCATTTCAAAGATCCTGCCTGCCTTCCTAACTACAGATATCAACCCATCAGTTAAAAAGTACCACTGGCAGGAAAAAACAGGGAAAACTGGTGAAGGAAAAATCCTGGCTAGTAGGAACATATTTGACATTACTGAAAATTGACTTATTTTCAAAAAGAACAAAACAACAAAATAAATTCAAAGCCTTATCCTCAGAATTTCATTTGTTCTTCACTTAATATCTGTCAATGATACAACAACAAGATTCTCTTTTGTAAGCCTGAAATAGCTGAAGCCATGTTTTTATTTTCACTTCTTTTTAATACTTATCTGAAAGCAACTGGACTGTTATTGGGAAAGTACAGCACATCTTGTAAAAATATCAGCTCAAAAAGATGCATATCCTACTTCATCCTGTTGGTTTTCTTGGGAAATACTCCACTGGATGTGCTACCTTTCAAATTCAAGGTGTGAAGTAGAGCATTCTACATTGAACACTTTGACTAAAGATCTGGCAAAGTCCTGCAATAGGCACATTCCTGCTTCTTGTGTCACCATTCTCTCTAGCCTAGAAGCTACCATCCAGGTTTTTCCAACTTTGTGTTTTGGCTGACAAAGCAAAAAGGATTTCCAAGGTCAAAGACATGAAACAGCAGTGGTAGCATCAATGCAATAGATATTTAAACATATTCAAAAGCATTTAAAATGACTTTGTATCTGGGAGATGGACTGCTTCAGCTCATCTTATCCATGTAGCAGTACTGCCAGTTTTCCAGGTGCTCTTCTCTCCAAGGACTCCTGGAAAAGCAGCAGATCTGAAGCTTATAAGAGAAATCCCTTTCTTCAAATCCCAGTAGATGTGTCATTCATTATCTGTATTCAGAACATGTAGAACACTGGATATTCAGCACATCAGTAATGTCACATCTGTCATGTCTTTTATACACTTTTGCTATAAAAATTTACTCTGCAGCTTGATTTTTAATTTAAAGTCTTACAAGTATATCTCAGAAATGTAAGCAAAATGTTCACAGGGGCTGTATTGTCTCACTGAGTTTGCAAGCAGGCTAAATACCAGTCCTGAGCAAAATGGATTACCCCATTACTGAATTAGTGCTAGAACACAACACCAATATAAACCCTGCTGTTAGCCTTTCCTTACTGAACAGGCTTAGAAAAATGCTGATGCACTTATTCCTCTATTCTCACCTCCCTCTGAAAGGACCAAAAAGTTCAAATGTCAAATAAATTGTTTGAGTGTGTTTTTATAAATACCTTCAGAGTAATACACTATGTTTTAGAAACTGAATTTGCAAAAATATTGAAGGAAGCAAAGATATGAGCTGGAATTTCTGAAGGAAGCAGATGGAAGCCAGAGGTAGAAGTCCTCCCAAAAGCAGATGGAGAAGCCAGAACATGAAGGGATGAAGAATTGTCAGGGACTGAAAGAACTCCCATTAGTACAAAGAGTGTTTCATTTTTATCATGTGTGAAAACACAAACTCTCCTTTAATATCACACATCCCAAAACTAAAGCAGTCTTTGCCAGTGAGAATGACAGAGCTGGCAAAGTGACAGCCATGCAGCTGACACAAACACACTCCTTTGGATGGACAAAGGGCATCTGAGGGCCACTCAAGGCCCCACGCAACACTGAAAGCTGCTTTTAAAGTTAAATATCAGGGGCATTTTTGCTTTGCTTGTGCACCACTGGCAGCATGATATGTTGATTCAAAACACAGCAGCAGCTGACTTGCCAAGCACCAGTCAGTGACAGATCTCCCATAGCCTGAAATGGGCGCTGTCCGCAGCACAACACCGGCTCTCCTGTCTGCACTGAGGGATTCTGTCTCTCCTCCAACACCAAGTGTTTCCTCCCTCACAACTGAGCCCCAAAGTCACTGCTTGATGCTCCACATGTGCCTGACAACATCAGGTCACCTCAAACTGCTCTCTGGCCTTGGAGCTGTCATGTTGGTTTATAGATGGGACTACAATCACAGTAGGCAGGCTGCAGAGTCAGAAACCCCCTCTGCTTTCTTCCCTCACCTTCCTTGCTTTAGAAACTTTCTCAAAAAGCTGCATCTTTACTGAATCTCCAAATAGCTATTGTGCTGTGCAAAAAACCCCAAAAAACTGAGAGGAAACATGCAACAAAAAACAGTTTTTCTTGACATAACTAGGAGAAGGAAAGTATATGCAGTGCCACAGCTGTTTTGAAAAATAAACAAACAAACAAAACTAACAAAACAAAACAAACAAAAAACCAACGAAACAAACACTAAAAGCCCCTGTGTTTCTATGCTGGGATCTGGAAAGTATAGCTCTTCCAAACATATCACAAACCTGTCCCTAAAATGTCACAGGTCAATGAGACAATTTGGGATGCCCTCACCCATTATAGCTTCACACTCCTTAGCTGGAGAGACTGTGGTCACCTGTGCAGAAATCAAAGCTGGCAGTGCTGATGGTAACGGTTGGGCTGAAGTAGCAATGAGTACACCTTGGCTTTCCTCTCTGTTCTGATGCTGCTAAATCCCTGACACCCAACTGCAGCCAAGCAGCAGAACAGTACCAGGGCTTCAGATCAGTGAGTGTTTGACAGTGATCATTTCCCTTCACAACCACTGGCTTCTGAATCTAATGACTGCAGAAATTTGAGAAAGAGAAATGAAGGCTCCTTAGTTCACAGCAATTCATCTCAAGTCTCATTTCTCACAAACCACTTCTGTGATGTTGAACCAAACTAATGAGCTGTGACTCAGTTTCCTCTCTCTGGAATGGAAAACACCAATACTTTTTTGCTTTATAGAAATACATGTAGTGAGTTCTCTGAAAAGTATCAATTAGTGTAAGGCTGTTATGCAACCACACAGAAATAATTAGTGACAACAGACTCTCTTCCCTGGAAGAGAAAGCTCAAGTCAATGTGGCAAATGGCACAGACTCCAATTACTGGAAAACTTTTCAGAGAACAGCTGTGACCCTGAGTTAATACCTATTCTCATTAAACAAGGCCCATGTAACATTAACACACAATGCTACAGGCAAAAAATACTTAACCTTTATCCAGACTGTGGCTTCATTATAGGAAAAGAATCAAGAAATTTAGGTCTACCACAAGATGGGTAACTGATTCTCTTCACATTACTTTGACAAAGGCTATGATGAACACCCTCATGAAAGGGTTCTTACTGCTCTCATCTTCATAAATGCTTATATCACCTAACTTGGATTTGTTAGAACAAGCTTGCTTACACTTACCAGGAACATGAACTTGGAGATAAGCAAGTAAATGTTTATTTTGGCTTTATGTGTGAATTTCTGGCATATGTTTTATTAAAACTGCTGGCTCTGAAACACCCATACCTAGGTCTGACACACCTCACATTTCCAGCTATTGTCCTACTCACTTCCTAAAATAACAGCTTCAAACATAAAATCTTTTCTGCTTCTGAGAGGTATAAGTGGATTCCCTGTGTCCTTTCCTCAAGTCTAGAAACCTCACTTTGCACCACAGGCTGTTCCTCCCCACCTGCCTAGCATCCCTGAATCTGGTATTACCTGCCAAGTTCCCAACAGAACTGAATTCTTACATCAGAGTCTTGTGTATCCGCTCTATGGCATCCTCCAGCTCTTCCTTCTGGTCAGGAACGAAGCGGTACTCGGAGACATAACCTGCAGTGTGCTTGTATGGGTCATAGTCCCCCAGCTCAGCTATAGAACACAAGGAGAAAACAAAGGTCACCTGTGCTTCTTCTCAACCAAAAAAATGTGTTATATAATCCACCTACTGGTGCCCAGCTGCCCCTCTCCAACCGACAGCCAATTTAATTGGCAGTCAGACAAGAAAAAAGGGAATGAAAGAAGAGAATACAGAACTATGCACATCAGCACACATAAAAGCAAGAAAAAATTGTCTTCACACATTTTAAAAAATATATAGAAGGTTAGAGCTAGAAAGGGCTAGAAGCCAAAATTTTAACCAAGCCAGCAAAGTTTGAATTCAATGACATTGATTATTTGGCAGCATATGCAAAACAAGTGTAGAAGAAAAGTCTAGTTTTGTAATATCTATGCTCTCATGATATACTGCAATATTACTGGCAGAAAAGTTCCATATTATTGCTGGCACTTTAACATAAACTGGGAATATAAATGGAGGTAAATATCCTGCAAGTTCTAGAGGGAAGGTCTTCTTGTGAAGAATCACAAGCTCTCCTTTTTCAATAAAATATTTGATATCCTGGATACCAAATTCACTTTTAAAATAAAAACAGCATTCAAAAGACTTTTCTTAAAGAAAAGAATATGATGAATAGCCAATCTAATTTTGTTTGACACAACCCAAATTTGTACACATTAGTCATGTCTGTTCATATGTTGTAACATAATCATAAAACAAATATCATCTTGGCCAGAACTCACATCTACTGATCTTAACTATAATTGCATCTGAGAAACTCTGCAAAAGTTAGCATTTCAATTTTTTATAACCCTGGGTAATATCTGTGTTTTTCTGAGAAACATTTCACAGGAGTTTTCTATCCAATGCCCACTGAGCCAAAAACATAGCCAAAAGGAGGCTTCAAGAACCAAGAAGGAAAAGACTCATCTAACTATTGATGTTTCTTTCCCAAATGTTGAAATGAAGTTGCTAGAAAAAGACAGTGAGCTGCTCAGTAGGGATGTTGAGAAATCTCACTGGAAAATCTCCATTAAAATGATGTATTCAGTATCTGAGAGAGACATTTCTCAGGTGTCTTTGTGTATTTGGAACAACTGCAAGCCCTAAATAAAAGGATAAAGTTTTTTATAGAGGTCATGGGAATGCATACCTCCTAGTGCCTGGACTAATTTTAACTCACTGTATGTAACCTTGGCCATGCTTAACTCTTCTCTCTCCCATAATCTTTCTCATTGTTTTCCAACAAAATATTTGATATTAGAATTACAGGAACAGGACACTATACCAAAACAACAGCTCTCACCACCTTATAAAATTACTGAAGGGTCTGAATTTACTCCTTTTACTCACTTCTCATAATAAAATGAAAATGTACCATCATTGCATATTTTCCTGCTTCACACTTGCAGTATTTTTTCAGAGAAAGCATGTCTGCCAGTAAAGTGAAATGTGCATTGCAAACAATTTTTCAGAGGACAACATGTCATATTTCTTAGATGGCAAAATAAAATAAAAAATAATTGTACACAAATAAATACTGCCTGAAATTTTAGCTTTTCAGGTATACATATAATCCACCATGAAATCCTGTATTATGCCCATTCCCATTTCATACAAAGTTATTCTGCCATGTCATTCTAAGCTGGATATAAAAGGAGAACTATTTTTTATGTCATATTAAGTGTTATTGAGTGACACTTGTAACACCAATAATACAAATAATCTTTCCTTGATACATATGACTTTAGACAAATCTAAATTTAACACAGAAAAAATTACAGATAGAGGTCCCAGCATGACACTTCACACAACTTTTGCTTGCAATTCTGTTTGAATATAGATTTTGAGCTGTAATGGAAAAAGAATAACAACTCCAGTAGATAGCCAGCTCCTTTCTAATTGATTGCTAGTTCTATTAAGCATGCAGCATATAACATCCACCCCTGAAAAGATCTCTACTGATGAATGAATGTAGATAAATACTAAATAAAATGAAAATTCTTCAGGTCAAATCATATCCTCCCGTTAAGTAAACTTGCATTCATATTGATATAATGTACTTTTTGAGACAATATTGTGTTTCCCAGATTTGAGGCTGCCAATAGCCTTTGAAATCTGTAAATCTCCTGAGGAAGGTTTTGTCGTACTCTACATGTAATACAAAGTCATAAAATCTTGAGTACTTGATAAAATATTCCCCAGCAAAGCAAATAATGTTTAGCAGAGTCTTCAGACTGATTTTAAAGTTTCTTCTTTACATTAACTTCCATATTGCTCCTGCATTATCTATTCAGAATGGTCATTTATTTACAGCTCTTGAAGTGAAATCTGAAAACTTCTGTTTGGAAGCAAATGCATAAAGTGGTAATGCTGTCTTCAGTCATCACTTAAAATTAATCACAATGTAGAACTGAAAGGAATAAGCTCTCAGAGGGCCAGGAGAACTTACACTGAATTATGTATGCTCCCAGCTGTGCTGCAGTGTTGATTGGACAAGGTAAACGACCCTGTAGAACATCTTGCTTTACCTGCAAGAAAAACTGATACCTAAAACACAGAGATAAAACACAGTTGTTATTTTAACTCCAATTAATATTTCAAAATTATTCCTTTAAATGTGCACATACCATGTACCATAACTATGTGACAGTAAATGCCTGTGTTTCCCTCTAAACCACTTCCCCTATTGATACTGAAGAAACAACTAAGATTCATCCAGCGGAAGAACCCAGGAAAGGGAGCACTCCCTATTTTCCAATCCGCTTATATTGTGCAGAGGCAATTACTTATGTCCCTAAAATATCATTTCCCTCTTTTGGCTTTCACAGAGCAGTCAGGAAGTGGTGAAGAAGTAGGAGTCAGAAAAATGGAACAAGAAATCTATCAAAGGGCAAAAGTTTAACCTCTGATCACAGGACCAGTGTAAAGGATGCTTGCTTACTCAAATATTTCCTCTCCACATACCAGAGTATTGACTACAAAGCAGCAGGGAAGTTTGATGGAGCCCATGAAAAAGATGGATGGGTGTGCCATCAGCAACTAACTGAATCTGTTGTAGCACAGGGTACTACTTGGAATAGTGATAGCAGGGGTGAAAATGTAATTTTCAAAATCCTAACCTGCTTCTACACTTGATAAAGCTGAGACCACTTAGAATGAATCAATATGCCCAAAGCAGATGGAACACACAAGATAACAAGCCATTATATACAGGATCTGCAGTTTTGCAACTTTCCATAATGATTTATTCAAAATCTTTTAAACGCTATTTGGATTTTGTTTGGTTTTATTACAACAGATTTATGCAGTGTTTCACATCATCCTAAGTTAATTTCTTGCGCTGATTTCCTACAAAATGTAAAAATACAATGAAGGTAATTTTTTACAAAAAAAAATAAAGGTCTTCCATACAACAACATAGCTTTTCCATTGTTCACTAGTTCAATTTTATCTACATAGAGCCACTCAGCTACTATGCAAATAATTTATTCTGCATTAGTACAAGTAATTTATTAAAGCACCTTGGAATGCTCTGTAAGTTCAAGGTGCACCTACACTGATTTCAGAAAAGTTTACAGACTGCAGGTTACATGATAGCTGACTCAGAAAACTTAAGACCCTATCAAATTTTCTGGACTTTGTCAGATGAACCGCTGAATAAAGATACCCATGTCTTTCTGATTAATGATTTTCCCCCAGAGTTTGTGCTGTGACAGATGTTATGGTAGGAATGACCATCCTCTAAAAAATTGTTAAAGTTCTCTACTTCAGAGGAATGGCATTAGCACAGGAATTTCCTGGGAATATCTCTGGGCAACAGAAAGCACAGACACTCAGTGTTTCCTCACTCTAAGCAATACCTCAGTCCTGCTTCTAGTCTATGCTTGCAATCCTACCTAGACAAATCTTCCCTGTATGAATTATGATAATGACCAAGAAGATTTTACATCCTCTGTGGAGTACAGAACATCATCTTTCTGACATGAAATGCATTTCTGTTGCACACCCATACTTCTCTACAGAGCAGAGCTTGGAAGGAGAGGATGCTAGAAATATATTGTCCTTGGAGCAGGTACCTATATTTCTGTATTATCAAAATAAATAAAGTAGCATGGGAACCCTCAAAACACCCCTGTATCCTGCACTGTTAATTGCTTAAGTGATTCCTGTAAGGTGAACAATCTCAATTCCCACTGAAACCACTGAGCTCCTTGGAAAACCAGGCCTTCTGTCTATACCTATAGCTAAAGCAGTCTCATCTTGTGTGCCTATGTTTGTCATGCATATATTAGAGTGCCTAATTGCAAGTTTTCTCTAGCAAACACAGCCAGCAAACACGGCAGTATTAGCCAACAAGCCAGACAGATTCTGCTGCAAAGCAATTACAAATTTGACAGGTTTTCATTATTTGCAAAGAGTAATCATGTAATGGCACAGATCATCAAAATCTAATAACAACAGAGTTAGCTCTCATGTCCATTAAAGTAATAAATACATGCTCCAAAGAAACACATCGATTAGCACAAAGCAGTTAACACATCACTGGAATGACACAGTTAGGCAGAACATTATTATTATTACTATTATTATTAAGATTTTAGAGCCTATGGGAATAAGTGCTCACTAATGTTGAAGGCAGTTGGCTATTCAATGTGTTTCATAGAAGACTGCCAATACCATCATATCATTTTCCTAGGCTGGCTTTCTGTACCACCCAAAGTGCCAGCTCTGCGTGACCATACATTGTCAGGTCATGACCAGAGGCTTCCTAATGACACTGAAAACTTTCTTGACTGGATTTGCACACTACTCAGCAGTGTAGATCACTGGCTGGCCTTATCACATCTGTCTCCATCCTGCCTGCTGGGAGGCAATCACAACAGGTCCTGTGGCCAAAGTTCCCTTTCCCAGGGACACCTGTCTTTTCCTGTGAGGAGGATTTAAAGCTCTTCTGGGAAAGTACAAGAAAATGGTACCAAATTTCCACAGTACAGGAGCATGCCATCGCTGCCAGGTTATATTCTTTTCCCTGCCAAGTCACAGCATTTTTTACTTTTACCAGGCCAGCCTGGGTCTTGTTAAGTTGGAGACTTCCATTCCTGTTGTGCCAGTTGGAAACAAAAGAATTTTCTCACTCTGGAGTAAGAAAAATATTCTGCCTGTGCTGCAACCTTTGATTTAGGAAATTAAAAACCTTGCATGCATTCTAATGAATCCTCATGTCCCACATTCTTAAGACATCAAAAGATGTATTTGTTAATGCAAGCTAGCACATTAATTTTGTCCGCCTACCTACCCAAATTCTCAAATTTCCTTTTGAACCTAAAGTTAATTGTCCGAGACATTTAATAAATAAAACAGACAGATAACCCCGAAGCTGTGAGAGAGTTCAGATAACCATGTGTGTGTGTCTCTGTGTGCAAGCACGTGTATGTGTTACTGCGTGCAGCCTCATACCTTGCAGAGGACAAGCTTAGATAAAAGAATCAGAGGCATGCAACTGTTCAATTTCCTTCACATATTTTTAGTAAGTCCAAAAGAAATCCCCTTGAAAACAGTTCTGGAATTTAAGCTATGGCCAATAAAGAAGAAAATTACCTGTATCTATATCTGATATCCAAGTAAACTCTAAACTTGGTTATAGCACAGTATAAATGCAGCTGTAACAATGCATTACTGAAAATATGGGGGAAAAAAACCCACAATCAAAAAGGCACATCAAGGCCCTTTGATTTTTGATGCGCCAGAGAACATATTTTCTTCTTGGGCTTCCTAACAGTCATCACTATCAACTACTGTGAAGTTGCTCACAATTTTCTTACTAGACACCAATGTTCAAGCATTCAGATGTTCAAGAAAAAAAAAACAACCCAGGCACACCACAACAATATGCACCTGGTTGAAATGTATTCCTAGCCTGAGATCAACAAACTATTTTTTATTAAATACTGTACCTTGTTATTTCTTCCTTAAGTTTACATGGATCTTCTGCATAAAATTTAATGCCAAAATACAGAGTGTATGGTGGTCCAGCTGCAGGGAAAAAAAATTGGTGTAAAAATGAGTGGTCATGAATTGCTAATTGGTACTAATTGTTACTAGTTGATGACAAAACAGCTACTAAGAAGCCTATCTTAACATTTTATTTAAATTGGAACTTTTCAGAAAAAATGTTTCATTCACACAGCAAATGGTTATGGTATGCTAAGCTGATAGAGGCATCACGTCCACTATAAAATTATACTAATTAATGATACACCATTTATTAGCCTAAAAATTTAAGCATACAGCAGTCCTTGGACAACAATTACACTGTCAAATGATACCATGTGCAATACACATGTGAAATTTTGATACAGCAAAGAACTGCAATAACAAACTTGTTAAGAACTGTAAATCTGTTGTGACTAGAATATTGCGCCAACTGTGTAGACGGAACATTGTTACTCCATCTTTGTCCTTTAAGTTCAAATTAAATACATACTGTTTATCAATTCTTTATGTTCGGCGAGGGTCTTTGCAGGATCCAGCCAGTACTGTGAGACAGACAATTTATGGAAATTAGTTACTTAACTTTGAAAATTAACACAGAACAATTGGTTATTCATACCACTTAACCTTTTCTTCTCCTTCCCTCATACTGAGCTGACAGGATGATCTGCACTCTCAGCCCTGGAAGAGAGAATGCTTCTGCTTGTGTTAGTAAAAATAAGTATCAGCTGGCGTGAGAAAATATGTTTTTCTGTGAGTGCCACAGGTCTTGAGATCAGCACAGGTGAGATTAAACGCTTCAGTATGGTGGAGAAGAGACAAGACTCTCATCTGCCTTTTCATTTCTCCAGTGAGTACTTAACTCTGGCCATGGCATAAACTCATGCTTAAAATGACCGTGCAGCTATTTATTATTTCAAAGGCTGCCAAAATTTTCCTGAAGAATGCAAGAGGTGGGGGGAGGAGCGGGAGATTTCTAACATTTTATTTGCAAGCCAAAGATGAATGGAATTTCATGGATAATGCAAAGGCATTTTTCAAGCCAAAGTCAAACAGTAAAGATGAGATCATTTAGAGATCCAAGAACCCCAACACCAGGGCCCTGCGAGCGCACCTAGGCACACCTACACAGTAATGTGTGTTAGATACTTGTTAAATGCTTGTACAGATGGATAAACAGTGTCAGCTATAGTTACGCCACCAAACTGATAAACTGAAGTGCCAAAAGAAATGGAACAAAAAACCAGTGTCTCATTAATCCAGTGCACTTGTACAGCAGTTGCTGACAACAAACCCTGGAGTGGTGCATGCCAAGGCAGCTCTGATGCGCTGCCTTTGCCCTTTTCATCTCCTGGCAGCCCCTGTGACACTCCCCAGTGCTCTCCCACCTGCGCCCCTCTGCACGGGCTTGCAAACAGCTCACCGCTGCTGTGGAGATCTGGAGGACCCAGCACCTCCTCACCCAGCTTCAAGGGATCAACGCTGCAAATCCATAAGAAGTATTTAACATTTACAGAATGTGTGGAAAGTGGTAAAAAAATATACTAGTTTTGTAATAGTCCTAACCAATGCAATTATCCATTGACTAAAGGGACTAATTTACTAATTGTTCTTTACAAACACACATAGTATTACTTTAATAATTTTTTATTTACTAAGACTGATTAAAAAGGTACAATGTTATTAAAGAAAATAACTCCCTTTTAAGTTTTAGGTAGAAACTAAATTAAAAATGTTTTAAAGTACAGCATAAATAATAAATGGACTCTTTTGACCTTTGTGCTTTTATAAATCTGGCTCACATACAAGCCAGTTATGTAAGCAGCATGCATCCATGCAGTATTTCACTTTTAAGTGCCTCCAAGAACTTTACCACAAATCTGGAAACTTAATTTTTTGTATCTGCACAGGGTTAAGCTTGGGTCAAATTCCATGAACCTGCTTGAAACAAAATATTAACTAGGTAGAAATGTTGGCTGTAGTATCAATCAATGAAGTGTCTGGGCAGAAAGATCTATCAACTTCAAACTAAATATTGGACTGTCTTAATTAGATTCTCACAATCAAGATGTTAGGTTTTGATCACATTTACAATAGGAAGAAACAAAATTTTGGAGAGAAAATGTGTCATTTTTCAATTATAATCTGAAATTATCAAGACTTCCCACAGCCTAAGACAACACTAAGAATAGGAATTGCTGTATCAGATTTTTCCTGCAAATGTTCAGTGCAAAAAACCTCAATCTGCTGAGTTCAGGATGTGCCTATCATGTAAGAAATGTAAAAATTTTCAAGTAATTCTTACATATAAATGTGTATTTAATGCTACTATCTTTGTTTTTAGAATCTGAAGTTATATAGATTATAGTTATTATGATATCATCAGTGAACTGATCCTGCTGTACTCTAAAAGTTTATTCTTACTACCTCTAATTCACCTGACCATCAGCTTAGTGTCTATTGTTTTAATCCAATAATATTCTTCTAAAATTTCTTGTTTCTACTCAACATTATCAGTCTCCATTTTCTTTCCACTGGTTATCACATCTAATTTAACACACACAAATAATTCCCTTTCCTCCTAGATAATTTAGTATATCATGCTTGGGGATGAGTGTAAAAATCCATTAAAAAATTCCATTCAACAAAACACAAGCTAAGTACAATTTGACTTTTTTTATAAGATCTTGAAGATAAAATATGCTCTACACTGTATGATATTAATTCCCTTTATTGCCATGGATTACCTCCTACCTGCTGTATCCTCAGGGTTGTGTGCTCAAACAGAGCTTCCTTCTAGCAGGGGAGAAAAACACACCTACATTGCAGGGTGGGGGAATGGTGCAATATGAATGAATATAATGATTCGTCTTTCTGTATTTGTATTTCTCCTCTTAGAGCCCTGGGAGGGCATCAGTATGTGGTACATTCTGATTATAGTAGCTCAGTTTAGCACTATCAGGTCAAAAAATAAGAGTATTACTGTTGTAAATATTCTTATTGCTGTACTATTTTTTGTATACAGCATGATTCTTTTTGCATTTCACAAATGGGAAATTTGGGCTTCAGGAGGACCCTTTCCCTCATCAAATTCTGCTCAGGTTTTCCTGACATATCATGTATTATATTGCTATCTCTGCCTTTTGTGTACCTTAATAAAATACTGGACTCTTCCAGACCACTAACTAGCTTGGCTATCCTACACACCCCTGGCAAAGCCATAAAGGCAGTAGTAAAGTACCTGGGAGCTGCAGCACAGCAGGAAGCAGCAGTGGGAGTGGCAGGATAGCCCTTCCAGCACCAGTTCACCCAGCCCCTGGAGAAGTACACCCCTGGGCCACTGTTTTCCCCAAATACTAAAGCAATGAGAGACTGTAGTGGGAAGAGTGTGGCCAGCAAGTTGAAGGAGGTGATCCTATTTCTCTCCTCAGCCCTAGTGAGGCACATCTGGAAAACTTTGTCCAGTTCTGGGCTCCCTAGTGCAAGAGAGATAAGAAGCTAATGGATAGGGTCCAGTGAAGGGTCACAGAGATGGTGAGGGCTTTGGAGCATGTCTTTTATGAGAAGAGGTGGGATCTGGGCCTATTTAGTCTGGAGAAGAGAAGACTGAGCGGGGGTCTCACTAATGCAAATAAATATCTCCAAGGCAGGTACCAGGAGGAAGGTACCAGACTCTTTAATAGTGCAAAGTGACAGGATGAGGAGCAATGGCATAAACTAAAACACAGGAATTTCCACCACAATACAAGGAAGAACTTCCTTCCATTGAGGGTGACAGAGCACTGGAAGAGCTGCCCAGGGAGGATGTGGAGTCTCCCCCTCTGGAGACATCCTAAAACCCCCTGGGTGTGCTCCTGTGTCACCTGCTCCAGGTGACTCTTCTTTGTCAGGGTGTTGGATTGGGTGATCTCCAGAGTTCTCTTCCAAACTAATGATTCTGTGACTCTGGACAGAGTTTCCTAAGCCACCCTCAGCTTCTGCGACACATATTCCGGTGATTTGTGTCCCACTGAAAATAGTAGATGGGGCACAGAGTCCTGGGGGATGAGGCAGAAGACACAAATGCCCTCTCCAGGAAGACCCAGCTCACTATCCACATTGAGAACCATGAGGACAGTATCTGGTGTCAACTTACACTAATTTGGGTGCCAGCACTCTCTGTAGTAATGCAAAAGGCTCAGGTGAAGGTTAGATGATGAAGCACAGTTAGAGATCCTCTGGCACTCAAAGAAAATTGGTCTTTTTTAAAAGAATTTGCAGCACAAAGAAAGGTACTCAAATATCACATGAGAAGAAGCACCACATATAGCTTGTCAACAGAGGCACTATTAGGAAACACTACTGACAAGACACAGCATTAGCTGAACCCATCTGTTAACTGGGCTCTAGTTTTATATAAAGGAATTTTTAATTCATTATTAAATGTTGTATTTTAACCAATTATTAGAAGATACATTTTGTTGTTCCTTTGGAGACCTGTCTTGTTCAGAGCTCTAAGTGATATAGATAATGCTCTTCTGACATCAACTTGTAATCTTCCAAAGCTTGATTTTTCCATTTGAATACTGTCCTTTTACTGAGAGTTTGGAATGTCAGTAAAGTGAAATGTGTGTAATATGACCAAATTACTACCCTAGAGACAGGGTCATCCAATTTATGCTTTATCCTACTGTTCATGCCCCTGCAAGTGCCACCCAGTTCTGTCAATCTCTTTGCTGCATGCAGCTGTTCTCACAGGCCAATAAGTTTGTTGGCTGTTCAGAGAGACCATTTTAATGCTACACATTCATATACACTATGTAGCACAGTGAAACCTTCACTCATTAAAGCCCTACTGGTAGTACTAAAATAATTATGATACCACCCACATAAGAGGTAGCTCACCAACACAGCACTTAAAAGACCACCTGGAAGTGCTGAGGCATGCAAGAGTAATGGGGAAAATAACCAAACAATCCCTTTCAAATCCTTAATAAGAAAAATGCTGATTTTGTGATGGATTTGTGTTCTTTAAAATACATAGTTTTGTCTATGCTCCTTTGTTCATCATTCAGTTAAATCTATAGTGTGACAAAAAAAACCTGACAGTACAAATAATACAACTTTCCTCACCACAAGCAATGCATTAATAGGAGCCCAACCCCCAAACACTTTTCTCCCTCTGAGACTAACTCAGAACCATGGTTTTAAAACTAATTAGCAAGGTAACCTTTTTCCTCTTCCCTTAGGAAATCTACTGTGGTCAATCCAAAAAATATCCAATCCAAAATGCAGACCTAGGCTTCTTGCCAGTCATTACTGAACTAATTCCCACAACAGCCCAGAGAGTTTTAGCCACAGTCAGCATGCAACTAAATATATGTTTACAGCTAAAGCACAGGGTGCTGGTTGTTGTGTGAACTTTCCATTATACTGCCCATTCTTAAGAGCTTACAAGAGTTCACTAAAAATAGCAAGCTAACAGGATAAAACTGCACATCATAAAATACATAAAACTACACACAGTAGCACTGTCTGGCTCATTCATGAACTTTTCAGATGAAGGAGCATCATTTCGTTATCCTTACACAGACAAACAACACGAACAGGCCTTTTCACACTGGTTTGTTACAGTACAGCCCAGGTGCAAGGGCAGCAGCACACACTTGGCAGCCCCTGTGGCAGCATCTCCATGGCTGGGCAGGAGCACTCCATAACCCTGCACAGAGCTCAGGTCCTGCATCCACATGACAAGGCCAGTATTGGTGTAAGAGCAGGCAAATGACAGAAGTGGGATAAACACCTTCCTAATCCATGGGAAAAACAAGAATCACAGTGTCTTCCTGACATTGGGCTGACCAGAGGATAAAGCCTAAAGCTAACATTAAATTTACACCACTGGAGCACCACATGAGATAAAAAGTAGAACAAAAGGATGTGCCCTAAAATGTGCTTTTGTGTGTCCCTTTCACAATAGAGGTGCTATCCCTTTTTATATTCATATTTTTATACACACCACTGAATATACCCTGTGCATGCTTCTGGAAATATTCCCAGGAACAGCCTGGGAAATAAAATTTCTATTTTATTTACAGCCACAGCTAAAATGAAAACACTTCTGAGACCAAAAATACCTATCTGCTCCTCATTCACACCTCAAATTCCTCAGGAAATCAAAAGCACCAGTTTTAACTGTCTACCTTTAACTCACAGCTGAATCTGGCTTTCATCTTCATGGAATAAAATGATTAGAAGCTCATCAAGGAACTGAATACATTTCTGGACAATGGCACAGAAGTTAAAATACAGGGAGTGGGGCAGTCTGTAGCTCTCAGTAGCAATCAGTAACATGCTTAATACTGTTCTAAATTCAGTCTTTACATTATCAACTACTAGTTAACAGAAGAAATCAGCAAATATTTAGCCAATTCAATACGCTATTACTATATATAGATGAAACAGGGTCTTGTGCAGTGCTATCATCACAAAACACTGGCTTCAAAACTGTAATGGCTGGACCTAATTTAACCACAGGCCAGGCACTCCCTTCATAATTTTAACGTAGTATGAAGACGTAGTGTGTATACAGCAGTGGTTCCTCTTGCTGAGCACCCCCTGCTCCTCACCTCTGCCTGCAGCAGTCCTGCACTAGCCTTTGGTGGGGCAGACAGCACTGCTCCAAAACACTGCCTGCTTTGACTGAAACATCTCAGCCTGGCTGAAACATCTCCTTGTATGTTTAAAATGGTAATTTCCCAGTGGAAAAAGCCTCAGATGTGGGGTGAGTTCCTTTCAAGGAGGCTCTAGAGAATATGGACTTAGGGACACAGAGATGGTTCAGGCAGAATGAAAAAGGCATTGCCCCACACAGCCTGAAACAGGTGTTTGGCCAGTGTTGCAGCAAGTGAAGCAGGCCTGATGCACTCAGGGACACGGCTTCCCAGGCACTGCAGGGCCAAGTGAGGCTGAGCAGCACTGAGCACCAGGCACAGGCTTCAGGGCACAGTATTAAAGAGGAAAAAATATCAATCCTATGTCCATATAATAATTTTTTACTATTTGTACTTTCTTAATTTAGTTTTCAACAACATTTAGAATTTTATTTCGTTCCTATCTAAGATGTTAATGGCTATTCCAAGACTTTATTTGAAATAAACAAAAGAAATTATTACTGGAAACCTGAGCCAGGAAACAGTGAAAGTTAAGGGAAGTATAACAATCGAATGCTTTAGAGGCAAACAGGACAACAGGGTGAATTTTATACATGGCAAATCCAATCTGCTGTGTCTTTTACTCACCGTTTGATGACTTCGGTCACAGTAGCGCAGCCCAAAGTAATCTATTTCCACCAGGTTTAAGTGACGAAATACGTATCCCAGGACAACCGACCCTTTCGTTGACTTCTGTGGGAAAGAATTTACAGAGCCTATTCACAAAGATGCTCTGCCTTTGTCAGCTATGTGCAGTGGCATTCATGCATTCAATTAACTTTGTCTAAAAAAAAAAAAAAAAAAGAAGCAGTTCCCAGTGCCTTTAACAAAAATTTCAGCAGTACAGAAGAAAATATTTTGCATGTTTGAAAACTAATACTGTAAAATACTATTAGAAAGCTGGCAAGGTAATTGTTTACACAATACCAAAAGAAAAACAAACAAACAAACAAAAACCCCACAGTTCTAGTGAACACAGCATTTTCCAAATCCCACTCACCCTTCCAGTACCAGACCTGTCACTCAAACTCTGACAATGGAGAACAGGAGGCAAAACTGCCCTTAAGACCTAAATTATGCATCATTAACTTCTCTTTTACTAATCTTTGTAAAGAAGGTTAATTTTATTTGTTTTCTTGTACAATATTTTTGATAGTAGAAGGGAGAACAGTCCAACATCCTGAATTGAAATAATCCCACTCTTTTCTTAAGTAGTACTTCATTAAGCGTCTACGACAGTATTTGCAAAAAATGTTGGGGACAATATGCTCTATAAAAAGCTCACTTCCACCTGAATGCTGCTTATTTGTTGGTTCGCCTGACAGCCAACAAAAAACAGATGAGGACGATGGAGAATAATTACAGAGAATGATCCCCTCTCAGAATCAATTAGAGCCTTTGATGATTACAGTCCTAAATTCCACCAGAAAATATGGACATAACTCATAATAGGTTTTGTTTAGCTGCTTCATATTTTATAAACTACTAGACTGTAGTAAAATCATCACAGAAAAAAGAAACAGAAAGTGGAAGCTGCGAGATATTGTTTGTGCAATTTCATTTTCTAGCTTATGAACAGCTAATTTCAAAATTAAAATGGCAAATAATGCTGATTAAAAAATTCTTTAATTTAGTTCTGCTGGTGAAGTATCAATCACATCACAACAGTGAAGGACTGGGATTTTTTCAGCAGCACATTTGGTCAGGATTCATATCTAATCCCATGAGCAGAGACAATACAACAATTTCAGGTGGCCACTCACACACTAAGCAAGCCATGGCAAGCTAAATATCTCTGGTAGATATCCATGCTATTCACCAGATTTACTATATATTTGCCTAAATTAGGAGATGTACTTGAAAGGTTCTCTTTGTTTAACTCCATCAGACTGGTTGTTTACATCAGGCAACTGCAATTACATATTCCCTCAGCGTATACAGTGAGCCTTAATGATCAGCCACAAAACAGAGGGCAGTCTGGGGGGAAACATGATTAAGGTAAGCAGAATTTTACTACATCTCAATTTATCAAGCTGGATAAAGCAGAGCAATACAGTGATTTTATCATCAGTTTCATTAACAAGAAGCTGAAGCCAGGTTGTGAGAATAAGGCAAGTCAAGCTGTCGAGTGACTATCAGGAGCACTGCAGAAAAAAGTTGGAACATAACAAAACACACCTTAAAAATACTAAAAATACAGGTTTGATTACTAGACGGTAGAGATTTAAGACTGAAGTAGTAATTGTCCCTGCTCATTTTATTTTTAAATTAGTTGTCATTCAAAAAAAGCAGAGGAGAGATCCCACTAAAAAGGACATCGTTATCTCATCATTTGTTTATTGGACTTGACGATCCTGGTGAGCCCCTTCCAGTTGGCATGTTCTATGATTCTGTGTCATATAAGGCAAATTACCTTCAGCATTGTTAACTATTTCCACCATCATTTAAACAGTATAGCAAGGTCTTGGGAACCTAGGGCTGGATAGGCATCTTTAGAAACAGACAAAAGAAAAGTTCAAAATAAGCAAGCAGCCCTGACTCCCAAATGACCCGTGCAGATAAATGATGGTAACACTTCTATCTGGGCAGTAAACATTCAGAGAACCTTTCAGACTAAAGGATCTCCAACATCAGCCAACCAGAGTCGATGGTTTTTGACACAGTTAACCACAGTGAGGTGAGTAAACCCTTGCAGAATGTAAAAAAAGGGGTGCCTGCACCATGGCTCACAGGACATATTGAGTGGTTCCCACCCCAACCTTGCTCAGTTTCTGTGACTGTGTGAAGTTCAAATCTGTTTTCTTTCAATGAGCTTTCCACTCCTTGTCTGACAAGTACCATTATTTACAGTATCAGTTCATTTTATTAACAGCACTGAGAAACAGTGAGCCACCAAGATGAAGTTGTCAATTTCAATAATGTAAGTATTATTTTACTTACAATAATAGTACACAATCCTGGGAGTAATCAAAGAAGCTTAAGTCATACAGGAGTTCAACTTAACATGACTCTGCACCAGTTTAGAATGCAACTACCCTGCTTCATTCAGTTGAGGAATGCACAAGGAGTTTTTGGGACATCTTTCCTTCTATGGACCTTAAAGCTGGTGAGTTATCCCCAAGAAAGATGCATATACCTGACCTGGTTTGGTTAAAATTAAAGCCTCCTTTCTTTCCTTTCAGAGATAAAAGGCTTTTAGACTGTTTTTTACTTATACTGCTAGGCAGATAGAAAACATAAAGGCCTGTTAATTTATTCTCTTTTGACACAGCTCAGTTAACACTTCAATAATTGCAGGTCCTGTAGAAACAGGTGGTCTGACTGAGGAAAGGCTGAGCAAACCCATCCAGCTTACAATGGCTGGGGGCTCTCCACCTCTACAGCAGCAAGGTGCTCAGTGCTTTGGTTACCCTCAGCCAAAACAGACTGCATGTTGTAGTCTCCACAGCCCTCTCTGCCAATCCCTTTCACATCCTTCAGCACAGCCTGCTGAACACAAAGAAGTGCTTTTCAAGGGAACAGCCAGGATGTGAGCCAGGACCTATTCTCATACCCTTCAAACCTCACCTTCCTTAACCTCGTATTTTCCCAGCACTGGGGAGCACTGTCCACGCAAACACTGACCCTTGCTGAAACCACTGCAGACTCATTTTCAGTTTATGTTCTCAGTTTTAGCTGCATGATTTCAGGGTTTCATGCAAGCAATCTTCAAGTCAAATCAAGAAAGAAGTTTTGCTGATGAATCCCTTAATAACTGCTTCTCAGTCCTGAAACACATTTTTACAGCATTTGCTCATAGTTTTGCAAAGTAAGAGAAACTATCTTATTTCCCCTGATAAAATTACAGCAAAATTCAGCAAAGCTGGAAACCAAAACTATCAAAGACATTAACAGGATTGCATTCACATCATGTGGCATTGCAAAAATTATATAATCTGCCTTGCATTAAGCTCAGACTTGCAAAAGGTTTGCATTCTTAGGGGTAAACCCAAGTACATTTGAAAATACCATCAGCAATGCTTTCAAGAGAGAACAAAGAATTGTTTCAATGAGTCATAACATCTTGCTTTACATGTTAGCACTGTGGCTTCATAAACCAGAAAGGCAGGTTTATACTGGCTAAAGGACAGCCAGAACATTCAGGAGGAGGCTGATTTACCTGTTGTTTTCTTAATCAAATTGAAATTATTCTTTTAAAAGCAGTACATAGGGTTCTGTGTTTTAACATATTCATATTACTCTATATTTAGACACCAGAAATTCTTCTATTTCACACAACTCACTGCTTTTTAGCTCCAGTGAGGTTTTTCTTGTTGGGTAGTTTTAAATTTTCTCTCTTGTGTTGTACAGATCAGTGGAGGCCACATCAGAGCTATTACTGACACAAACTGAATTTAAAGACAAACTCTCCACCCCATTAGGATGCTAGTCCCTCTATTGAAGGAAAAGTGCTATAGGTAGTGAAGCCTCTTGCTATTGTCTCTTTTAGATCAAGCAAACATCACAGTGCTTTTCTCCCGAAAATAATTCAATCCACACACTCTACATCTTACAACCCAAAAAAAAAAAAAAAAAAAAGAAGAAAAAGAAGAAGAAAAAAGCTAAGGAAGATGCAGAATTCATGAGCCTTTGCTCAGAAAAAGGGCTTAGAACTTAGGTTGAACATAACCTTTGCCTTTTGAGATGCCCATCAGAGAGTCCCCCCTGATGCAGCATGCTTGGGAGACCAAATTGTGGTATTTGCCCCAGGTAAAGGTTACTAAGGAGAAATTAAAATTATGCACAAAGGCAGCACACAATCATACATGAGAGTGAGCAGACACCGAGCAGAAATAGGTGTCTCCAAACAGCATTTTCTCACTTTTCTCTTTGGCCTATTCTTCCTCCTTACCTCAAGCTCTAAGAAGACTAGACACCACTGGAATTTTTCATCACCTTCCCCTGACAAAAGCAGCAAGGCATGAAGCTCTGAAATCAAAGTTCTTGGTTTTTAACAACGAAGACTAAGGACCCCTTTTCCCCAAGGCAGTATGCCGCCCAGGCCTCAATTTGCATACCACATGTTTAAGCCCAGAAAAGTCTTTAAATTAAAAATGCTAAACATTTACAAATATTCATCCAGACGAAACAGCTTAACCTTAATTTCCAGAATGCATGTCCAAACAGAGAAGAATTTACATTAGTGTTATTTTATATGTGCAAGGCATTCTCCAGCACGATCATATAACAGAAGTAAATACTTTGAGGAACTGAGAATTTAACGAATGCAAATGAAACACCACAGGCTGTCCTAAGTATACATCATTAAAATGAACCATCTAAAAAGCATTAATCCATCCCTGCCTCTCTGCTTGTATTTCACTGGCAGCAGACATGCCAACATATTTTCAGAGGTTTTTGTGTCAGAACTCCTTGGGTTTATGGGCACAGGCAGACCTCCCTATCACTGTTGCCAAGAACTTGACATGGTGTCTGACCTGCCTGGATGTTACAGATTCTAAGTGCTGTATATTAAGATACCTGTAAATCAGTTTAGCTTTCACTAGTGGTCAATCCATTGTATTCCAGTCAGAAAACACTATTCTAGAAAAAATGTCTGAAGATGCACCATATGTTTTGGTTTTGCAATTATTGTATCTATCACAAATTCATCTGCTCAGGGGCAACCTCCTTGAGAGAGGGATACATTCCTAGGAGCATGGGCTCCAGCCAGTTAAACATTTCCCCTTGTAACTACTGGCTGGAGTTTTGAGGCACTGTCACAGATAGATATAAGCTAATTTACTTAACTCTGAAACACAGAAGAAAATAAGATAAAGAAATGATGCTTTAAAAATGTTTGGCTTATGGGATATCAGTTCAGTGGGGTCCTTTTTGGGGAGAAGATGTAAGCAAGTATATTTATACTTACATGGTATAGCAATGCAATTTGGACTTGCACACACATTAAAAGGAATGCTCTAAGCACAAATCAAAGCCCAATGAAGACAACAAAGGACAAGTAGAGCAAGCAAATATGTAATAGGAAGACAAATAAATTTTGGAAATGTAATTGAATACTTACTAGTGCTTTAAAATTGATCACTTCTCTGCAATGAATGATATTTTACAAAATGGCAGCAACTGGTTCTGTTTAGAGGAATTCTAGCCATATAAATTTTATTTTAAAATCTATCCACTAATCTTTTCCCTGATATTAACGTTATCCAATTCATTAGCATCTACATTCACCATGATGACAGATGAGTTAAGCTACCAACAATAATGCATTTCAAGTTTTCACAGAAAAGAGATTTTCTGAAGAACTGAATACCAATGAACATTTCCATCATTCTAATGTACTTTGAATAAATCTACACCTAAGAAAGGAATTGTGACAGTAATAATGAAATTAAAAAATAGAGAATACAACCACTCATTGGTAATGGTGAAGATGTAGGTTGCTATTGTTTTTCTACTTTTTGAAACTGCTCTTCACTCACAGCTGTGTGACCTGGTGTACCTTCTTGTCAGGAGAGGGCCCTTTTCTCTGGGAGGTGAGCAGCTCCATGGTACAGCACTTGGTAGAAGAGTTACCCTGACAGAGAAAGGATGCTGTACTTACTTTTGGCACATTCACTCTAAATAAAGTAAGCATCCCCTGTTTTCTAGGTGAGTTTCATGACACGGTTTCTGCAGTCATTGAAACCTTTCTTGGAATCTCTCATATAGACTTGCTGCAATTTTAAAAGTCTGGGTTTTTTGCTGCTGCTTATTTTTTGCATTCTTGGTTTGTGTTTTGTCTCCTTTTTAGGTATTTTGCCTTATTTATTTTTCTACCTTTATTTGTTATGTTTTATTATGGCAATATTTCTCATGCTAGTTCTGTCAACTAACATGCAAAATATCAGTTGAGGAATAAATACATAGGTATAATCTCTCTTGTATCAGTCATCTAGTCCTGGTATATTTGGTTCTATTCCTCCTATTTGTAATTTTGTGATTTCTGCCTTTGTGCCAAAGAGAGGTACTTGAGGTACTACAGCCTCAATTCTCACACCCTATCTTTTCCTATGGAAAGACCCATCCATCCACTTAAACACCTCTTTTAAATTAGGTGTTGCATGCATTTTCATGGAGCATATTAAACTGATTATGCATAACAGTTTTAGAGCACAGAGACTAAAAATTTAAATATGTCACTTTGCTTAACTGCTTTAAGTGCGACTGACAAGGGAAAGTGTCAGTAAAATGTTGAACTCTAAAAAGGCTTTGCAGAAAGAGAAATGTTAAAAATTAAGGACTAGACACTCACTCTGTCAAACTGCTCAGGGATTTTACTATCTCTTCAGCTGTTAAAGAAGTAATGAAGTTATATTCTCATTATAAGATGTTGGCTCAAACTATTATCTGGCAGAATGGTTAGAAGGTTTTCTGTGTTAGATTGTTTGGGAAATTTTTAGGAGCAAGAAGAATGGGAAGGAGAAAAGGTCAGTGAACATCTTGCCAATCCTTTATTTTGCCATTTTTTCATTCAGAATGAATAGCTGTACTGTCAGAGCTGAGCATACCTGCAGAAGCTTGTTTGTACAGAGCTCCACTAGGCTGAGCAAAAAACAAACCACCTTCTCATGCTCTCTCTCCCTCAGCAAAACCCCAATTTGGTGCCCTGCTTACCACCTGCTCTTAGTCTTGTTAACATATTTGCCTTCAAGTTGCTTCTTCTTTTCTTAAGATAATTATTTCTGCTGCTCTCTGACTTTTACATCATCCCCTTGTTTTTCTTCCCCCTCCTTTAGTCTCCATTGCTTGAAGTCTCATCAGTGTTCTGATCATGAAGTCAGCAACTTATGATGGTAATTCCCAAGTAGATTCTCAATTAATATTTAACTCTTTCTTTCTAAATCCCCATTTTCAAGAGTAAGGGCTACAACATATAGAACACAGAGACTTAAATCTTCACCTTCAAGTCAATTCACACCTTGGAAACTTCTATCAAGCTGTTATTCTTTTTTAATAATTTCTTATATTTTCCTTCTTCAAAAGCAATGGTGCTAGCATGATTTTGTTTACCATCTGATTCTGTAAATTGAACTCTCTCATCAGTCAAGAGCTATTACAAGAGAAAAAGTTACAAGAAAAACAGTGGAACCTTCTCAGATGCAAAACCAACAGAAAGGACAAAGAGAAGGTATGTTTCTTGATTGGACAGAGCCACCTTTTCTCCCTAGCTCTGGCATAGGTGACTCCGGGAAGAAAGAGAGGGGGAAATGCAAAACCAAAATAGTAGCTCTCCCCATTCAACAAGCCTTTCAAAGCACACAGATCTTTGGAACTTTCCTCTTCCACCACAAACCTGAGGGAGTCCTGCCCACCACAGAGCTGCTCACATCCCAAAAATCTTTTCCCAAACACTTTATGATTTTTAATATTTAAAAGTTTTCTTTCCCATTTGATGAAGTTCAAATTCTTATTTGGCCTGACACCACCTAGTTACTTACTTCTGCAGTGGTGACAGAAAGAAGGCAAAGGAATACATATATTATCCTGAAAACTGTACACGTGATTTCTGTACATCTTTGATAATTTGGTTGCCATGGTGCATCACAGAAAACTGATTCATTATACTGGAAACTTAATTCCTAATTTCTCAAAATAAACATCTGGAATTTCATATTTTTAAAAAATTGAAGATCGACATTTTTTAAAAAGTCTTCATTTTTGTTCAATAGAGATTTCCCATTAGAGCAATGGAGAATACACTGCAAGTATATTGTTCTAAAAATAGTTTTCCAAAGATTATCATTAACAAATGCCAAGCACAAAAAAAAGCAGTCAACATGTTTGCACCAGGACAAGAATAAGTTACCCATTAGCAGGCCGTAATGGCTGCTAATGGGGAACTCTATACACCTGCATTCTTTCCTTCCCCTTCTAGAATTTCTGGTTGTCCTGAAGAGATGTTATCCAGTGCCACACACTGCATGGGGTCATATTACCATTTTACTGGTGTTGGGCAGCGTTCAACTTTAACAGGCTTGACTGAAAAGAAAAAAAAAAAAAGAAAAAAAAAAAAAAAAAAAAAAACCACAAAAAAAAAACCCCACACAACATAAAAGCCCGTGCATGGGAAAGGAAGGACGCTCTCGGAGCCGCGGCAGCAGAGGGGGATGAAAAGGAGGTATCCATCACAGCTCCCAGCTCTTGTCACCCTCTGCTAGTGCTCCCTGGCCCCTCACACCCACACTCACAGCCAGAGTGCCTCATTCAGCTGTCAATCAATTCCCGAATCATTCAGCTGTCAGTCAGTCCCCGAATCGCTGCAGATTCCAGCCCTGCATATTCAGATAAAATAGAATCCAAGACAGCCCTTTTTTTTTTTTTTTTTTTTTTTGGGGGAATATTACCCCTGCACATAAATAAACACAAAACGCAAGTGTTAAAATAGCAACACACGCAAATTTAAAGCATCGAGAGAACCTGCCAACCATTAATTCATTCTTTTGTGTGAATGTGGTAGTGTCACCACCAGTTGTTTCCCCTCCCCCTGCAACTCACACAGGACTATCACTGTCTTCTCCCTGGCATCATTGCTCCTCATCCCTGGCTGCCAGTGCTGTGCTCCTTAATTAGATCTACCCATGGTGTAACCCAGGGGGTTTTGCGTGCTTTCTCGAGCTACTTCCCAGTTCCTTGCCCTTTCCCACATGCTGCCTCATTCCACAGAGCACTAACAGCACCCTCCATGCTCACACCCCCTTGTCGCAGAGACTGCTGCTTCCCCCAGCCAGACATCCACACTGGTTCCTGCGGATTGCACTGAATCCTCCCTCCACCACTCCAACCCACCTCCAATCTGTTTCTTCACTCTCCCCTGCCGACTTTGCCCTTGTCCCCACGTGAATCAAGATAGGAAATTTCTCCACACTCTTATATTGTGGGACAAGTAACCCAGAGACACATTTGACGGCTCCAGACGCAAGAAAATTGTTTTCAGTTTTGGTGCCCAAATTCAACCATCAGGAACACCGGGACCTGACAGGGCCAGTGCGAGATAGCATCCTAACAGGACTTCACTGATAAAGTCTGAGGAAATCTCTCCTGAGAGAGATATTCCAGCATCTTAAATGGGCTTATTTTAGGCATATCTTAAAAAAAAAAAATTGAGAACAATGTATCTCTGGCGTGGTGATCATGTTGACAGCAATTGTAATCTCTTTGCTCCAAGATTTTCTCAGACGAAAGTTGCCTGGTTTTCCTTTTCATGGAAATAGGTAAACTGATTTGAAAAAACATTATGAAATAATTCATTGTTGAGTTTGAAAACTGATAAGTAGAAACTACAAAGAGAACAACCAACTCCAGTAGGGCTAACAACGCTCTCCCTTGCACATTCTCTTCAGCAAAGAAGTTCTCCTACAAGCTTCTCACACTGACTTTACAGCTATTTCCTCAGAGATTTCATTAAAAAGTCAATATTACTCTGAACAAGCTCTTGGGCAAGGAACTGTAGTGATAACACCTCTATTTCCCTATGAAAAGGTAATGACAAAGTATTCTGTGTGACTTCAAGGGAAACTATGGCATATTTTAGTGAGATTTTCTTTCCCTGTGACCTCCATTCTTTTTCCTTTCAGCAATTAAACTTCTCAAGTAGTGACTTGGTGTTAATCACAGTGATTCAAGCAAGGACACTATTTTCTCACTGCTTAGTCCTCACTGGATCCCTAAAATGGGTAATATATTTTGAAGTGCCTTTATATGATATAGGAACTGCACAAACCAGAGAATACAATTTACATGTTCACATAGTCATCAATAAAATGACCACAATCTCTTTATTTTTAGGAGATGTTTAATATACCAAGGTTGTTGGGGAAAGATGTTTTTAACATGAGGCTACAAACCAATTAACTGCTATACCTTGACTTGAAACCTATTCCTGCAGAAGATTTTAATTCGCTGATACGGAACATTCAAGAAACAGAGCATTTTATACATGGTCTAATATGATATGTAAAGCCTCCTGGATCCAGCCCGGATGGTTGGCCAGAGGTTTCTCCGGGAACCAGCTCTGGTGACTTTGACGAGAGAGACCGTTGATCCAGTTGTCCAGAAAAACAAGTTTAATATAATAACAAAACAACAGACTAAACAGCATACACAGTATAAGGAACGAACCAGAAAAAGCTGGGGTCCAGGGTCTTCAGGGGTATTTATGTATTTTGGAAAGGGGAGGGGTTAAGGTTGGGTTTAAACAGAGGATCCAATAGGAACACATGATTCAGAATTACTGCAGCAAAAACTATTCTATGGCAATACAGAGAACAAGGAACTGTCCAATAACTATTTGCATAACAGAACTGGAGAATCCTGGGTAGCAGATCCTGTCTGACTCACAGAGAGTTCTCCCATGGCTTCAGATTGAAGCTCCCTTCATTGTTCAAACTGACCCCAACAGATATGTATGATATATACTTACATAGATGAGAGTTACATTTTTATACATGGTGGCAGCTTACCTATGTAAGTTAACAAGAACATTCCACATAATGAAAAAAAAAAAAAAAGAAAAAAGAAAAAAGAAAAAAGGGAAAACCACTCAACAAACATAGCATCTCTACAATACATCTCCATGAAGGAGAATATAAAGCCATTATATACAAGTGCAAATGTGGATAAATTTCTTTACTGCCATCTGATAGGCAGATTAGTGATAAGAATAGTATAAAGATCTATATACAAATATGGCACACATAATTTTTCAGAACCAGATCCTTCTTTCTTTATGTTTAGTACAAAACGAACAAATATGTCTGCACATTAGCAGAAGTTGCAGAGATATAAGCAGTTAACCCCTTAATGCTCATAGTCTCAGTATTGTGACTCCACTGAAAAAGACATCTTTGCAGTATCTCCATTATCACACTAACGAGGTTAGTTAATTAAATGCCCTAGGCATTCCACCCTTTCCTATCTGCTATACTCTATGAGTCCACTTACACATCTCAAACAAGAAGGAAAACAGTTTTTAAAACAGCTTGCTAACTATGGACATGAAATCACAAACCTATTTCACACTAGGGAAAAAAAAAATAGTTAATTATTACCAGAAGACAACAAAAATCTCTTTAAATTTTTCACTGGTGATGTGAAAATAACTCATTCAGATTTACATAAATGTGAAATTCATTACTGACTTTTAAGGCAGAGAATTTTAGATTAATGTTAGAAATAAGATTTTAAGCCTTTAGCCTAAAATTTTCTCACAGTGGAGCAACTGGACTCATGAGCTTAATCACCTTTCTTTGGACCCAAAGAGCACACAGGTGCCAGCTATCTCCCAGTAATCAGACTAACAAACTGATGACTGCAAGAAAAGCAAACTAAACTATGAAACTGAAGGCTGATTGTAAAAACTCTTCTGTTTAAATCCTGATCTTGCAGGCAAGCCACTGGTGTATCACCAGGAGTCTCCAGCAGAGAATCTCCAGTTCTGTTACAGCTGTACCCTGCCACAGAGCACTGGATGAACCTCAAATGATCATGTTTTAAAGGAATTATTTTAAATACTGCACATGCCCAACACAATTCTTTCACTGCAGGCAAGTCATGACATGTTCTGCAGACTAGACCATTGCATTTCAAACAGATCACCACTTTCATTTTTAACTTGCTCAAAACGTACTTGGTTATGTCCAAATCTCTATGCCAAAATTACCCATCTCTGGTCTGTGTTGAATATGAGACTTTTGGGAGCATTACTTTTGTTTACAGTAAATTTAGCTTAGTGGATGATTTGGACAAAATACTATTCACTGAAATCCAAAAGTTAAAAAAAAAAAACAAACAAACAAACCAAACTCCACCACCCAAAAAACCAATCTTTTGCTTAGAGACAGAAGGTTCACACCCTTCAATTTTGATCTGATTGCTTGAGGATAAAATAACGTGGTTTACTTAGAGTAAAGCCAGCAGCATATTCAGCAGAACTTAATAAAGTAATAGCCCCTAGGATTCCCCTGACATTTTAGTTAAAAGGCACCATTTCTGTAAATTTTTAAGGTCTACTGCTTCATGTGGACCTCAACCATGCCCATATTCATCCCTTTGTCAATGGGCTGCTAAATGAGATATACCAAAGCAGTGATTCCTGAAGTTCTGTTGCAAAGTCAGTGACTCCCATTTTCCAGAATTAATTGTGACTAAGCACCCTTCCTTGTAAAATATAAGGTTTTAGCTTTTACATCCTTTTTTTTTTTATATGAACTCCTGCTCACAAAACTTCTCTGCTGATAATAACCACATCAAGACTGTTAAGTGAGACAACACCCAAAACTATATTAGCATAGGTATCTCCTTTTATGTACTTTAGAATATGTGTGTAAAATTATTTTTAAATAATCATGTTTGTTTATAAGTAGAGGAGGTTGTGTTATTATTTAGGGTATCCCCCAAAATACTGATGCTTCCCAGCCAAGGTGAGATTTGAAATTTCATCCCAGGTAGCTAATAAAAGGAAGACAGATACTAAAACTGCCAGATTGTCTCTTTCTGCTGAAAGGTGTAGTTCTGTATGAGTCAAAGTAGGTTTCAGTAAATCTTTTCCACCATAAAAGTCTAAATCTAACAGGAGTTTGTCCAGTATCCACCATGTAAAGATTCATCCCAGCACTATTTCTCCCAGGTCCTGCTCCTCAGCCACCAGGTTGTATTACAATGTCTCAACCATGACTAGGGATCAAGGCTTTCATTTATTTACCCCATTAGCTCTAGCTGAAATACCCACTTAAAAAATGCTCGACAGTCTCATCCAATTTCCCAGTTGTAACAAATCCAGCAGCTCCCACCAAGATGCCAAAGGTGTTTGACATCCCCATCCCCCTGCTGAAGAGAGGGTGGATGCCAGCCTATACAGCTGCTCCTGGGAGTATAACTCATCTAGTTTCAAAGAAAATGAACCAGGATAGCGCAGATCTCTCAGGTAAACTTCACAAGTCTAATGGATTTTGACTTGCCATAGCCTGCTGACATCTCAGTCAGAAACCTGCTAGGAATTTTAGGCAGGTATCCAATCAGCATGAAAATTAACAGGTCTCCCAGGTTGCAGGAGTCGCACTGGAGTAGTTATCAGTTATCCCAGCCACAGCACAGAGATAAAGGGCATTTGGTATATCCAGTTACGCAAAACATATGAGATTTTAACTGCAAATTGGTCATCTCCCAGAGTTATGCTGTTAAAATACATTACTTATATCTAGATTAGACCTGGGAGGACTACAACACTATGCCAGTGATGCACGTGACATTCATCCAGTTAATTAAGAAAGGAGAAAAGCCAGTGGCTTTGACATTTCCAAGGCCCAGCCTGGACCTGCTGCCATGCAACATGCCACCAAAGTCAGTGATGGAGGTCATTCATGGATTCAAGGACAGCCATACCCAGTATCTTCTCTGTACTCTAATATACATTTTAACAAAAACCACAGAACAGGCAATAAACTGCCACTGAAAGATTAAAGATTATCCAGGCTACCTAACAATATATGGAAAATACTCAAGATGGATGGTGAAGATTTGCCTGGTACTATGCACCCTCACTTCCTCCCAGAGTGAAGTCGTTCTCACTTCTTTACATTCAAACTCTTCACTCCTTTACGGTTGTCTGACAGCTTCTATAAACTCAGCTGTTACCTAGCTGTCACTCCCTGCCACAAGAGCAAAAACTTCTCCTGGGAACACTGAGAAGAAAGGTGACACTGACTCCATTAGAGAATCATAGAAAAGTCAAAGTTTCAAGGGATAGACCTTTATGATCATTGAGACCAACCACTGACTCAGCACTGCGAAATCCATAACACTAAACCATGTGTCCTTAGTGCCACATGTCCACATCTTTTAGATCCTTCCAGGATGATGACTTAACCACTTCCTGAGGCAGCCTGTTTCTCTGTTTGACAACCCCCCCATAAAAAATTTTTTCCTATTATCCAATATAAAACTCCCCAGCACTACTTGAGGCCATTTATTCTTGTTCTGTCACTTGTTCATTGGACAAGCAAACAGTGCTCTCCTTCCAAGTGGTTGTGGTTGTAGAGCAATAAGATCTTTCCTGAGCTTCCTTTTCTCCAGACTAAACAACCCCTCTCATCAGACTTATGTTCCAGACCCTTTCCCAGCTCCCAGAGAAGTTTCCCTTCTCTGGACATCCTCCAGCACATCACTGGAGGTCCCCTTTCTTGTTGGGAGGGACTCAAAGCTGAACACGGGATTTGAATATTATCATAGTCTGAAATATGCTGCTGATGGTTCCTCAAGAAAGGCAGTTGATGGATTTGCGGATGTCACATTTTGACACAGAAACAGAACAGTATGAAAATCAAGTGCAGGCAATTGAACACAAGTGAAATAAGAGAAACCATCACCCCCACTTGCACAGCTAGATTGAGAATGGTCCATGGAGGCTGCCAAGAAACACATTTTGCTCAACTCAGAGTTGTTGGTTGAAGCAGAAATAACATTACTGTTTTGCTAGATGAGGGGAACCCATCTGTTATCTCATTCAGAGCGGCAATAACCCAAACAAAGCTGGAGCTCCCATCTTGGGTAGGGGGACAGTTACCACTTAGGCCAAATTATCTGGCTAACAATTTTTGGAGAGGAGAAGGGTGGTTTCTCCTTACTGTAGCTCTGAGGTAATGCTTCCTATATGTCCTCTATATCACTCTACTTTAGTCCGTAATTATGTAAATCTTGGTTCAAATAAAGCCCTAGTAACTAGCACGAACAAACTCATTGCATGTTTTTACAGAAACTACACCTAGCATTAAATGTAAGAAGGCAAAATTATGTTAATATTCAAGAACTGAAAGGTTTGCAAATTTGTATTGACTTCATTTTGTCCACAAGTATTTTTAGTACTATTAAAGTTCTTCCTGTTCTGATAGGAAAGTCTTCTCTGTACTTATACCCACAGTAAGAACCTTTTTTTTTTTTTCTATTTTTCACCTCCACATTTGCAAGCATGATCATGCATCCTTTCTGTTACTAAAATGCTTATTTGTGTATGTATCTACTTCTTATTACTTTTTTTGCATAAATCCACTAAGATCAATACAGATGAGATATGCCCAAGGAAACTTCAGCATTCCATTCCTAAAACTAAGAAATATCATCACACAATACCAAGATCCAAGTGGCTAAGACAGGTTAATTACCAAAATCCTATCGAAAAAGCCTATACTTCAAATATACACCAGTGAATTTTACATTCATTGTGCAGCTCCTTCTTTCAAATTATGAGGAAAAAACCCACAATCCTGGTCATGAAACCCCATTTTAAGTTCTTTCCCTGGAGGTCATAAATGCACATTTGACAATGGCAAAAAAAAACTTAAATCTCTATCTGATTAATTTTCTGAGTGCAACAAGTCTCAGAGACTTGAGATTTTTCAGGATCTTCAGCTGATACAAGGAGAAGAGCCTCAGCTGGGCTCACAGGGCAGTTAACAAGACCTGAAAACATCCAGTGTCCAAACAACTGTTACAAACCAGTTAGCTGCACTGTTCCAAGTGACAAAACTAAAGAAAAAGTTTGAATAAGTTAGATGCACAGCTGTTGAAAGTCAAAATCAAAGATATTGTTGGGTCACCAAGCAGCAGAATATTGTAGTTCTTACTATGTTCCCCTATAAAATGTTTGCTCTTAAATCTGTCACAAAGGAGAAAAGGTGTGCAACTCCACTGTCAAAATCAAGTGGCATAAGTAGGCTCCAAATATTTCACTGTTTGACAAGTCAGCCAATGACATGGCTGTTTTGACAGCACTCAACTCATTGTGTCCTAATCCTGCATTCACTGCACAAGAAAGATACTATTCAGAAAAACTGCATTTCACAGAAGGGCTTATATATATAACATTTATCAAAATAAGCACGAATTTAGGACCTAACAAACAAACTGGGAAGTTTAAGATTTCTGTTTTATGGAAAAGGCAATTTTTGGAGTCCAATTATTTCAGGAGCTTACTTGAGAAGCAGATGCTCATAAAATAGCAAGCAGAATACTTTGCTACTAGGACTATGACGAGGCAAATATTTCCTTCTAAGTCATTTTATAGCCATTATAATACCTATTTTTGCCTGCTTTCAGAAGCCAGATCCAAAGAAGATAAGATCAGTTGCAGTTAATCTGGTATATTCACAATCCTACCACCCTGAAAAAGTTCTGGGATAATTAGAACCAAAAGTTACACATCAAAAGTCTTGTTAATTTATAGTCATCATATCTAGAGTGGGATGAAGTACAACTTTCTAAATATTATTTACAGACAGACATGAGAAAATTCATGTTTATTCCTCACTCTCTCCTGGTTGCCTGAGTTACATGACATCGATTAAGTCTCCTTTCTGTTAAAAGGTGAGTTTATCCAAGTACACAAAGATAAAGCAGGATAAAGTTCTGCAGAGAGCTGCAAAGGTTGCTAGTGGAGCACAGCTCATGGCCATACAGGTATCCATGAGAACTTATCTACACTGCAGAGAGCTCAAGGGAGGGTGTAGTTACAGCAAGAAACAACAGAGCCAGACTCTCATCACACATGCACAGTATGAAACAAAAGGATCACAAGATGCAGCAAAGGAAATCCCTCACTGGAAAGGGAGTAAATGCAAAAACGGGCTGCCCACAGCCACAGTTTACGGAACTTCTGCCATTAGAGAGACTCAAAACATGATCCTATCACACAACTTAACACAGCCCATAGAAGAGAGTTAATAGTGCTGCATCACTTTATCTGCATTTGTCTGAAATTAGACATGAATGTGAATAAGTGGGAATAGTAGTTTGGGGTAAGGATGCACATGTCCTCGGCTTCCAAGAATGTTGTAAGAAACCTTTCTCATACAGAAATTATTAAAATAAATGTATACAATTGATACAACTACAAAAACAGGGGGGAAAATCAGAGGTAATCTGTAAAACTCCCAGCTGCTAACATAGCTTGTACAGACATCTAGTCAACAAGCATTATCAGTACTTTTTTACTGAAATGGTTATAAATAGTACACTTACTGTTCCAAGAAAATAGAGCATTGTTTATCCAAATTCTACTCACTTTAACTTCAAAAATATTTTGATATATACTGAAAAATATTTTTATGTAATTGTGACAGCATATGACTAATTCATAGTGGACACACTCCTAGTAATTATTCCCACAAAAAATAGTTTATGTACATTTTTATATTGCTTATATTTATATAAAAGGAAAGCAGGAGTTAAAAGAAGTTACATAAATCTCTTATATATTAACTACAACTCTTAACTGCAGTGAGATATTCTATTGTTAACCATCAAGTCAGCTTAACATTAAAAGTAAACACACCAGAAGATAAGTTATGCATAAAGTCAATTACACAATTCAGCTCT
The DNA here is from genome assembly GCF_017590055.1 of Onychostruthus taczanowskii. NCBI lineage: Eukaryota > Metazoa > Chordata > Aves > Passeriformes > Passeridae > Onychostruthus > Onychostruthus taczanowskii. The sequence goes on from NW_024498773.1 coordinate 661,254, forward strand.
GTTTACCTATAGCAAAATTTCCAGAAATGCTGTCTCTGAGGAGTTTCTAAAGGGAATAGTTAGAAACTTGAGGCCAGCAGCACTTGTCATGAGTTCTTTTCAGTAATTATTAACAGAAGACTCTTAGTTCAAGCAGACTATTTTCAATAAATTACTGTGCTGCTAACAGGGCCACTTTGAAACAATGGCACAAGCATCTCAGTGACCCACTTAAAGCCATTTCAGTCACAGCATGATCTGATAGCTTAGCATTAATTATAACATAAGAGACTGACTTTGCAATTCTTACATTTACTTTTGTCTTTCATGGTTTTATTCAACCAACTTAGCTCTATGTACTACTATGAATTATAACTGTTGAAAAGAAAAAATTTTAGACAGCTTAAACAGGGCCAGCTATAATCACTTCTATTGTAACAGGACAATGCTTTGACTTTCCTCTGGGAAAGGCAATACCAAACTGAATTTGCTTACATTTACCAACTAGATGAGGGAAGAAGCACAGTCCCAACAGAAACTGGAAAATAATCTTTCACTCTCCGATAATTACTGCTTACAAAGTGGCAAAAATTAAAACAGAGCCGTGCCATTACATAGAGCTGATATCCCAGAACTTAGCACTGAACTTATGGATGCAATTTCTGCCATATATGTGACAGAGTCAAATCTGCTATGTTTTTGAAACATTATATTGATAGAAGAAAACATTTCTTATACATAACTTATAATTAAAATACATAGACAATTTTCTTACTAGAGCTTCGCAACTCAAGCAGTTCACAGCCAAATCTGCAGCTACAATTTTTTTCTCTTAAAGATTAAATTTCATTCTTCATTTATATACGGAAATGAGAAAGACAGTGTCTGAAAAAATGCAGCATTGAATACCAAATTCCAAGGATTTTTATCTGAATTTTTTTCTTTTTCTTTTTCCTTCTCTTCCAGCACAGGAGAAACCAGTGCTACCTGCCTACAAGGCAGACTATGTAGCATCTCACAGTTCAAAAGTCATCTCCAAAGCAATACTTGCAAGTAATTTAATTATTATTAAAATTTTAAAGCACAAATTCTTTAAAAGCTGGTTGTTTCAAAGGCAAGAAGCAAGAACGTTTCTTAGCTGTAACAAGCAAAGCCCTAGCTCATCATGGGCTAGGCACCATCAGAACTGTGTAAGTTTAGCATCTAAAAGGAAAGTTCCTTCCCTGCCAGCATACTCCTTAAAAGTTTATTCTTAAATACCTTTCAGGGAACTTTTCCAACATTTCTTTTGCTGACCTTAGGTAATTTCATGACTCAAGACACTACAATAGTCTCCCAGGGCAAAATCCTATTTCATAACCTCCACTATACAGGCAGCTAGATAACTGATGGCTTCTTCAGATTACAGCTGTACCCTGGTTTAAATAAGTGCAATCAATTAACATGCAAGAGATTTGTGTTAATAATGCACAAGGGACGATACTTATCCTACTGGTCCTTCATTTTCTTATCTTAATAAAGTTGTTGGAAAGAAAATAAATTAACTTAAAATTTGAGCCCAAATCTGTGGTACTGCAGCCCCAGGCTCTGTTTTGGAAAGAATATTGCAATAATTGGACCCCACACAGATATGCCAGAAAATCTTGATTTAAAGCTTTTGCCTTAGGCATTGGTCCAATTTGTCTATAAAACAGAACCAAATCAGGTCTCAATCAAGAAATTATGCTGTAGATGCGAAGGTCACCTGTTAGTTACACCATTTTCCACGGGCAGGTTACACAAAAGCAACACATTGTAAACTCGAGAACTTATTTCCAAGTATTTCAAACCAACCCAGCTGAAGAATACAGGAGACTGATTATTAACATTGTTTTCTTATGCATCCATGTGGTGACACAATGCTACTGTCTCATTCAGGCCTCCCAAATTCTTTGGAATCTAGTCCATACGGTCTCATCTCAGCAGCACCTGAGGACACACCAGTCCCCCATGTCCTCACATCCAGATCCTGCAGTACCACAGAGCTACCCTGAGGTTGAGGAATTTGCAGCAAACCTGCTGCCACCTTGAGAAGGCCATGGCCATGCACCTGTGCCTACCAGTAGTCCCTGGCATGGGAAGTTCTGAGGCATCCGAGCCTTTGCTTGCAAGTTTTTTGCAAGCAGAGAAAAATGAATTCTCGCTATTAGTATGCAACATCAGGCTTAACTTCAGGACAGGTGAATTGACCCTAGGCCATTTTATTTATTTGAAATTAAAAAAAAAAAAAAAAAAAAACCACAACACTGGAGGTTCCAGGACCCAGTAATGTGTTTTTCAATTAAAAACTTTCAGTTTCTTAGAGAAAGCCAGTTTGATTCCTAATTTGCTGGCCTTCAAACTGCAGAACACTACTTTAAACAGAAAGAAAGTCTCCAAGTCTCCACAGTGCAGGAAACAAAAGCCACAATACCACATCTCCTTCTGCTACCCCACACGAGGAGGGCACTTCAACAGAAAATCTCCAACCTAAGATACAACATACATGACATGAAAGAAAATACAAAAAATAAAACATACTGTTCTGTGGGACAAGAAACAAGTTCACAACTGCATGTTTGAGAAACATGCAGTTTCTCAAAACTTGGAGAGACCTGGAGATGTTTTACTCCTGCTCCTCTCTATCCACACAATAACAATAAAAGTAGTCTTTTTCATTGTAAATTATTAGTACAATTTTTGCAGCAGAACATATCTCAACATATGCGATTTAATTGTGGAACTTTCATGTTGAGCACATACCAAAACAAACCATCAGAAATTCATGATCAATATTACTTTCTCATATACTGTTTCAAAACTGGAGCTTGCAGTAAGAAACAATTACAAAGATCTTCCATTCATACTGGCACTTTTTCCTCCTTTCTTCTTTTTTTTTTTTTTTCCATTTTCATTAAAGGAAGAATAATATTAATATGTACTAGTAGTAAAAACCATGAAAGAGTAGGTGTTTTACACCAAGGCTAAAATGCCTTATAAAACCCAAAAACAATTAAATTCTCAATAGTGTCAAAAATCTACTCCTTCTACAGCCAAAATGAATTGTATTTGAAAAAACACTAAAAGCCACAAGACAAAACAAAGGATGATTAAAACAAGCATAAATAGTTCTTGTAACTAGTACCTTTTAAAATACAGCTAAATATTTTTGAACTACAGTAAATGTAGAATAAAACTGTATTAACTCAGTGCTACAACAGGAGTGGGAGAGCAATCATCCACCATGACTATTGCCAAGCACAAGTATAACCTAGTATTTTCTTAGTATTTAAATTTATCTAATACCCTTCTTCATGAAGACGAGCAGCATTATCATAACCCTCTACAATAATATATTCTTGTTCTAATTCAAGGAAAACAGGCTGCTAACATTTTGTGTCCAAAATTTTTATTGATATAGTGAGTAGATTTGGCTGGCTTCCAGATGCCCACCCAGTTACTCCCTCACTTCCCCACCTCAGCTGGACAAAGGCAGAAAACAAGATTAAAAGCTCATGGGTCAAGATACAGACAGAGAAATTGCTTCATCAGTTACTGTCACAGGCAAAACAAACTCAGCTTGGGGAAAGGTGATTTAATTTGCTGACAGTTACAAGAAGGATTGTGAGAAACAGCAGCAAAACTTAAAATGCTTTCCATTTCTTCTTGCCAGGCTCAATTTCACTTCATTTCTGAATCCTGTATCCCCTCCCTGAGCAGTGCAGAGGGATGGGGAGCAGGGGTTGTGCTCAATCCACGACTGCCCGTCACTGCTGCTCCATCCTTTCCTCTTCTCCCCTGTTCCCCTCACAGAGGCCACCCCTGCAGACCCCACCACAAAAGTCTTGCCATGTCTATAGTCTGTTTACACAATGTGATTGTGTAAACAGACTATAGAATAAGCCTTTGAGAGCCTGATTATAGTGTTCCATAATGATGTTATTCTGCAGGGTGGGAGGCGGGAAAGCTCTGTTTATAGGTTTCATAACATTTCAGCTACAGCACCAGAAATATCATATGTAAAATTTCCTTCACGAAAATAATTAACCACAGTCAGGGAAAAAAAAATCAACAATTTTCTTTGTGTAAAATAAATGTGTATTATGGCAGGGGTCTGTTTTTCCCACACACACACTCAAATTTTGGAGCCTGTTATAACAGCAACAATTTATTGGAGATGTCTGGCAGTTACAAGTATATCTACCCTAAATAATGTTTAAAAGTAATACTATAAAAAATACCAATGAACTATTAATTATAGTAAATAAATGTTGTGAATTATACATCCCTGAAGTATAATTTTTAGTAGAGTATACTGTCTTCCAAGTTCAAAGGAGAGGTTTGCAACAGTTTTTCTAGGACCTGCAATACAAGACCCCCCTAGAAAAATTTGTAGGCATTCCAAAAATCACTAAAGTGACAAGTAAGGAGGAAAGCCAATTATTGGTGAAAATCACCTGAGCCTCTTGGTAAGACAAGCTCTCTGAAAATATGCATTCTAACAATTGCAAAGGGCAAGATCATTTACAGCAAGAAAATACACCGATTTTATGAAGTAAGATTTGTATCCTGACAAGCTGCAGCTCTGAACGTAATTTGGCATCACCAGGACTAAGAAAGTGAACCTGAGATCACAGTGATGCAGTTACTAAGCAAGGGCAGGGAGAGAATACAACAACCCCATGAACTTCTGTTCCAGGTATCCCTGTAGGAAGGTGGCAATACTTTAATATAATTGAAGAAATGTAAGTAGTTCTGTTCTGGTTCTGTACTTCAAGAATTAAAACTTGTTTAGATGGGGATTTTTAAAAACCAAACAGATAAACTCTGGAAATCTTGTCATTTGGGAGGGGTCAAAGAATGTTGAAATATTTGGTGTATCAGAAAGAGATTGAAAGTGATTTGGTCTCTGCCTCCCAGTATCAACACAAGGAAGGCCTCTGACAGAGAGCTTTTAAGAGTAAAAGGGAGAGTAAGCTGAAATGGATAAAAGATGCCTACACATATTCGCAGTAAATATTAAAAATAATTTACAGCAACAACAACAAAAATTATGTGTCAAACAACTTAACAGGTGATACAGTAACACTTAATTTTAAACTTTGCATTCTCATCACTTTTTAAAGCCTTTTTAAAAACTGAGTACAAATTTCTGGAGAGGCAATATTTCATATATCTAAATTTTCACCAGCTAAGGAAAACAGAATGATTTCTAGGTCAGGACTGTTAACAGGATACTACCAAAAGTAAACATCCACTATAGTGACCAATCACAGCTGCAGTGAAGGATGTGTAGCTGTCTCCAAACACGTCAGAAGAATGTATATTTCAAAGCCTGGACACCTGACCAACGTGTTCTGGTTTCCAGTTCAGAGCACAGCCAGCAGAATGACTTACTGCCGTTGAAGTTGTCCATAATCGTCCTTTAGGAATAGCCATGCTAAGGATCCAAATTATCATGTTGGAGGGGGATGGCTCCAGGCAATGCAGTTCTGAAGCCAAAGACTCCTGTGGTGGAGGAGTTAATTTGTTTTGTTTTGGTTTGGGTTTTTGGTTTTTTTGGGTTTGTTTTGTTTTGTTTTGTTTTTCTTTTTCATCCAGAGGGGTGAAAAGACACTACTGGCTGGCAAAACTCAAATCCCCATAAATTAAAGTACTACCTATGGTGGCACTCAGATTTTCTTACTGTATCAGGCAGCAGCAAAACCTACAGAAACCTCCATGGTTCTCTCATGAGACAGCTTAAGCTAAATTTTCCATGAAACATAAAGCATCTGCTAGGCTTTATCTTACAGGTATATTGCATAATATCAGACAAAGTAGGGGTGCTTACTCAGTAAATACAATAGGACTCTTTTTCTCCCTCTACCACTTCAATACCTGATACCATTCCCTATTTCCAAGAAGATACATCCCTTCATTAGACTTTTCATTTACAGCAAGAAAGCAGTACTGAATTCAAACACTGATGGATAAAAAGTGCTCTCAAAGAAGCAAGTACAATGTGAAAGGGTTGGAAAAATTACTTCCATATTCAACTGCAATCGCTATGTCAATAGCAATCCTGATGCTCTGGGATTCATTAAGTGAAGGGCAAAATAATAGCACAAACATGACAGCAGCTCAAGAAAGCAATAATTTCATTTCAGGTATAAAGGAATATTGTAATATATTTTGTCTAAAAGAAGAGGAATGCCAATTTTTAAGCACTTAGCTTTCTTGCTGTGCTTTTGCCAGGCAGGCTGCTCTGTCATATCTGTCTCGGCAGGTTTATGAAACTGTATAAGCCAGTAAAAATGAGCTAAAGTATGGGCAGTTTTAATAATGATTGCTCCAAATTTGAAGCTGCATTGAAATTAGCACTTAAAGCAGAAACAAAATCCTTTTCCTTCAGAGATGAGGGGTAGGTTTTGCTTCAATTGGCACAATCTGCCATAAAAGGCACTGCCCTTTCTTCTTATGGATGCTGCTTTTTAAAGAATTAAAATAATTACTGAATTACTCAGATGAAATAAGCAAGCACAATTTCTGAGCTGATATTCTCAAACTTTATCTTCTCTGACAAGTTTTAGTGTCTGTATTCCACTCACATTTATTTACCTGTGTACTACCTGAAAACAAAAATTCCTTGTTCAAGGTAATTTTTGTAAGTCAGACACAAAGCACCCAAAGATCTAGATTGTCACACTTTGACTTCCATACACAAGCCACACATGCAACTTGTCACAACTATGTGATCTATACCAAAAATAGATAATGGGTACTTAAAAACTGCATTTTAGTTCTTCCTTTCAAGAAGAAGTTAAGAGAAGGAAGAGCTCCCAGAAAGATAATGGATTTTGTTTAAAACTGGATGAAAACTAACTGTACAAATACTATTTAGATTAATTATCTCTCTCTCATTATCTCAAAGTGGGAGTGGCTTTGTCAACAGCTATCAGCTCTAAATTTGCTTTCAAATTTTGGAAGGACTCAGATAAAAAATACTCTTCTTCTGGATCTCTCTGGGTGAGTGAAAGAAAATGAGCTCTAGCTTCAAAGCCATGTGCCTGAGACCAAAACACCCCTAAGCTGTACTGAAAGCAGTTGTGCTTTAGGCTTCATGTACCGATAAGCAACATAAGACACGGCAGTAAATGTCTGATTTCAACACAGTAGAGCAACACAAAATCAACCCTAAAGTCTGTTTTCTCAAGGTAAAGCTTTTTTTTTTTTTTTCTGCAAAACAGAATGAAAATAGGTATCAACGGGAAGGATGTCCCTGGGGGTCCAGTCATGAAGGAGACAGCCAAAAAAGCATTAAAGAGAGGCAGAGCAAAAGAGCAGAAACAGTTAGGAGAGAGAGCACTGCTCCTTTCTTCCTCGCATGGAAAATACTGTGCCCTCTGTGACAGAAACAAATACCTTCTCCTGCCTAACAAGGAGGGCAGCACAAACCTCTGCCTTCAGGGAGCGGCACATGACCTTTGCATGGCCCCCGTGCCACATCCACCCACTCTCACCCCCTTGCGAGACTCCAGTTTTGAGCTCTTGGTTCTGCAGAACCATCACCTGGTTACACACGAGGAGGTGAGAAAGAGCCTGCCTAACAAGCCTGTACAAACAACCACAGAGAGAGGACAAAAAAAAACCCTACACTCACAATACCTCATAAAAACAGTATAAAAGGGAAAAGGTAAAAAGAGAGCAAGGATGAAAGAGGAACGAAAAGGCAATCAAAGTGTGCTGCTAAAAAGCTCAGAGAATTGCCTGTCTGGCATCAATTTAAAATTTTTAAAACACTATTTTTTGCCTCCCCTTGGGTACTGCGTGTAAGGCTAATTACAGAACACTCCCAGGCAGGTGAAGTATGCAGAACACAATGTAGATTTACCTTATATTCCCATCATACTATTTATCACCTACAAGACAAAAATCCTATGCCTTCTGCCGTCCCTGCCTACTCCAAGGCTTTCTGCTGTTACACAGGTAGAAAGGATAAGATGTCTTAGTATTTCACAAACAGAATACAGGGCAGAGTAATTTGTGAGAAGTGATCTAGAAACAGAGACTTTTCAGCAGTCCCAGTTGGCCCAAGTAGGGATAAAGCAAAACATTTACCTGCTCTGCCAGAAAGTTACTAATATGCTGGTAACGACACATAATCGCCAAAATTCTTTGAAAGAGACCCAGACATGCTGTTGAGATTTGTTGTATTCACTTCTAAAAATTGGCTAATTCTGTGTTTGTTTGCGGCACTGTGAGAAGCATACTTGGCTTTATGAAACCATGACTGGCACCCCACAGTCGTGTCAAGACAGATTATTTCCACAGTGATGTTCCACAAAACCTGTCATGAACCAGAACTGCAATACTGCTATTTTCTTCACAAGCCGACTAACTACTTAAAAGTCTAGACAACATCTATAAACGCACTTCTAAACACTGTACTAGTGGAAACTTTGGGAATATTCAGGTTGTATCCAAAGGTTTCTTAGTCTGGCCTCACTTCAGCTCAGAACACAGTAATGTTATAGGTAAAAATTGATCCAGCCAATTAAATCAAAAATAAAAATAGAATTTATTCGGGACCAATATACAGTCCCAGCCACCAACAATCAAAAAGTAGCACCGACCCCAGGATTGGAGCGGGTGAACAATGATCCAGCCTCCATTGCACCGAATCCCCCTGCTCACCAACGAGGCCTGGCAAAGTTCTCCTACTGCCCAGTTGTGTGGATCTCCTTCTTCTAGTTTCATGATTTTAGAGACCAGGTTAGTCCTTCTGTGGCACATGTGGGGTCCATGGGCATGGCTGCTATTTGCATGCCTTGTACTACTGAATGTATTAGTCTGATGAAACATGGTATTAGGCAGGGTAAGAATATGATTCCTGCTACTGAACAGAGGACGAAGAAATTAATTTCTTCCACCATGCTCCATCATACAGATTATCCCACCAAGAGGCATTTAAGATAGAATTCCATTTCTGGACTGGGACATGAGCCACCCTCTTTATTTCCGCTGCCAAACCCCTAATGGTCTCTCCGTAGTCATCTATTTCAATATAACGTTCTGACTCGTTAAATTTCCCACAGAATCCCCCTTCCTTTGCTAATAAGTAGTCTAGGGTTATCCTGTTTTGGTACACAAATGCTCTCATTTGGGAGTGCTGTTTAGATAAAACTCCAGGGCGTCTGAAGTATGATTTGAAATTATTTCCACTACTGATTGGAGCCTTATTAACTGGTTTAGTAGGTATATCGGGGTTCTGTAACCTCAACTTCCATCTTGGGTCCAGGTTGCTCATCCATGATATTCTATAATTTGTTCCACAGTCCACTCTTCCCCTCCCCAAGTTTGCTTCCCTCAAAAATAGAAAGTTCTTCTTTACCTCCCTCTTTTGTCTGTTCAGAGTTTCGTACAAAGTAGTTCCTCATGAGCTGCTTTCTGACTAAAAGTTTTTACTTTCTTTACTTTTACTTTACTTTCTGAGGTAAAGTAAAGAACTTTACCAGGTCTTATTATTCCTAAAGTACAGGAACCTTCCCATTTTTGGAGCAATTCACTAAGCCTTTTTCCCACAGATCCAATATAAACTGTTAGGAGTCTTCCATTTACTGGTAGTACTCCCTGGTTTGTTTCAGTAACCTTTCAATCCTTCCAGAGATTGGTAAGGGTTAGCTCCACAGACTTTATTCCAGCATAATCCAATCTTATCACTCCACTCACAATTGCTTCCCTTTTCCCGGCTCCAATACCCCACCGGGGAGTCTGGTTTCCAGGTTTTACTTTAGCATTTGAATTTACCACTAGAGTGGAGATACAAGAGATATATCCGACTACTTCGGTATACTCCCTCCCTTTCCAGCTAATACAGATTGTTCCAATTACTCGTTGGTCCAAGACCCAACCCTCTGGTCGTTGTATTAGTCTGGATATTTTAGTGTTTTATCCCATTTAAGAAGCTGCTCTGGAGCAAAACTCTCATCTTTCCAAGGCCATTTCTCCACCAGTTTCAGTCCTCCACAAATCCAACAATTAGCCAGTCTTAATTCTGTCATGATTTCCTGCACCAAATTTATAAAAAGATTTTTGTTTGAAACAGGCAACCCCAGATCGTTGTACTTTTTCTCCAGTTGATCATATTGCTCACTTAGGGTCCTCAACCTTTCTTGCTCCACCCTCTTTTTCTTCATCTCTGCCTCCTGTCTCTTTAACTCTTGGGCCATTTTTTGTATTTTACTCTCTGGGTCCAATCCCTCTTTGTTCCAGGAGAAACACAAGATCATGTCATACTGTAAACATGTTCGGTCATCATGATCTTCGAGAAAGTTGATGATAACCAGTTCCTTTTTAACTGGCGACTTATTCCCATATTTTAAGTTCTTCCCTACCCACTGTGTTTTTCCCTGCATTATACACATTTCCAGTAAGTTATTATCATAACACAGTTTGTTCACCTGGAAATACGCAACAAACACCGATTCCATCCTACCCCCAGTCCATACAGTACAATTACATCTGTTACAAATAGGAATAGGTGCTTGTCTCACCTCTCTTTTGCATCAGGTATGCTCTAACTCTCCAATCTTAGGTACTGCCTCTTTCAAGTAGCAAATCTCCTTTCCATTTACTTTGCATATACCATATTAAGTGCTGTTGAAGAGACAGTACCTACCTTTTCCATCTCCATCTCAGTTTCCCAAGGCTGGGTGGGTCGAAACCTCCACTTCGTCCCGTCCATCCAGGATGGTTCACATGCACAGTCCACACTTGTTACTGGAGATCTGTTCCCCCAAGCTGACTGAGTGCATGCTAATCCTGAGGCACATGACTAGACTCAGACTGGTCAGGACTTCTCCTAGTTTCATTCCTCTGCCTCTGCCTACGCCCACTGGGGTGCCTCCAGTGGCAGGGAAAACCATCTTCCTGGCAGCAGGAATATTCTTCACAGGTATTGTACCTGGCTCAAGCCATGTATCTCCTTTTAAAAGTGCCCCACCTGGATAACTTGATTGCTATGGCGCTGCAAGGTACCTTGTTTAGTCTCCGGCACTCGACTGCTAAGATTTTTGCTCTGGATCTCAGTTTTCCCCTTACCCTGCTTTGAAATAACCGAAACCACACTAGTGAATCTGTTCCAATCACCCTCAAATCTGTGAGGAACGTTAAGATTAGGTTAGTCAGACGCACTTCTCCATCCAAGCACTTATTGCATAGACCCCTTGGCCTTGGCTATGCCTCCCTTTCGCAGGGCACCACCCACACCTCGTTACAATATTCGCACTTGAATTGAGCAAACGGGTAGCAATTACAGCCTGGCTCTGAGCATCTTATTCAGTCATTCTCAGTCATTTACTTGGCTGATGCAGAGTTAATTTCAGGTCCCCTGAAGGAGAGGTGACTTTTCACTCAGGCTCCTCTTCTCGCAGTTTGACCTTCTTTACTCGTGAAGCGTGGGTCCAGCCTTTTTCTGCCGTTCACATCTGTGGTTAGAAGAACAAGAAATGGCCCTTCCTGGTGTGGGGAGAGGGGAATGTCTCTCCAGGTCTTTATGAGTACCTTATCCCTGGGTTGAATTTGGTGTACCACGAACCCCAGGGGAGTGTTCTGCATTAAAATTCCCTGCTTCCTCAGTTCGTGTAGGTTTTTATCTATGGTTATCAGGTAAGGTCGTATTTGTCCATCTTCTACTCTCCTATAGTCCTATAGTCATTCCATGTTCATAGGGTATCCCATATAGCATTTCAAAAGGTAATAGTCCATTTCAGAATGAGGCCATGTCCTGATACTTAATAGAGCCAAGGGAAGGCACTTTATCCAGGACATATTGGTTTCCAAAATTAATTTGGATAGTTGAAATTTCAAAGTCTGGTTCATTCTTTTGACCTGCCCTGACTGCTGGAGATGCCATGGGGTGTGATATTCCCAGCAGATTCCTAAAGCCTCGACTAATTTTTTGATAATTCTCAAGGTAAAATGTGTGCCCCGGTCCAAGTCTATATACTTTACCAAACCATACCGAGGTATGATTTCTTCTAGTAGATGTCTTGACACTACTTGCGCTGTGGCCCTGGAGCTTGGGAAAGCTTCCACCCGGTGTGTCAGCTTATCTACCATTACTAGAAGACATCTGTATCTCCCTACTTTTGGCATATATGTGAAATCCACCTGGATTCTTTCAAGTGGTCGGTATGCCACCGGGCGGCTACCTGATGCCATTTGTCTCACGTTTGCCCAATTAACCCTTTGACATATCATGCATCCTTGTACTTCTTGTTTCGCTAGCTCGTAAATTCCTTTGCACCCAAAAAACTTTAAAAACTGCTCAGCTAGTGCTTGTGCTCCCCAATGGGTTTGTGAGTGAAGCCTCTTTAAAATTTTTCTAGTATATTATTTAGATAGCAATTCCCTCCCATCTGGCAATTTCCACTTTCTTTCCTCTAGTTTTTCTCCGATCTTTTCGTACCCCTCAATTTCGTTCTGAGGGGGACGTGGGGGAAATTCTTGTACCTCCCCCCTTTCGACTTCTGGGGTGCTTACCTGTAGCAATGCCACATTTCTAGCCTCCTTATCAGGTAAGCTGTTTCCTTGGGTCCGAAACTATACTCCTGCCTGGTGTCCTTTTACATGAACAACCGCAATTGCTTTGGGTTCCCTTATAACCTCCAAAATTTGTTTTATTATCCCTTCATGCATCAACCCTCGCCCTTTGTTGTTACTCAGCCCCCTTTCTTCCCATATCCTTCTAAAAGTGTGAACTATCCTGAAGGTGTACTTTGAGTCCGTGAAAATCGTCCCCTTTTTCCCTTTTAGCATCTGCAAAGCCCTCTGTACAGCATATAGTTCACAGGCCTGGGCTGACCAACTGGCATTCAAGGGCCCCGATTCCACGGTTTCCCCGTTTTTCCATCTACCACTGCATATCCTGATTTCCTTTTCCCCTCTATGATTCTGGCTGAGCCGTCTACAAACTATTTTTCCCCTTCTTCCAGTTCCTCCTCTTCTAGGTCTTGTCTTATTTTGGTTTAGAATTCCACTATCTCAGCGCAGTCGTGGGCAGGTTCCCCCGGAATTTCTCCATACAGGAACTGTGCTGGATTTTGTGCTGAGGTTGTTTTTAGTTCTAAATCATGTGAGTGGATCAAGACAGCTTCATATTTAAGAAGCTGGGTGTCCGTGAGCCACTTTTCAGCCTTTTGCTGCAAAATGCTCCTCACATTATGAGGAGAAAAAACAACCAAGGGTGCTCCAAAAGTTTTTTTTTTCAGCCTCTTCTACCAAAACAGCCACCCCCATGATAGCTTGCAGACATGTAGGCCACCCTCTGCTGACAGGATCTAATAACTTTGATACATACCCCACAGGTTTCTTTGACCCGGCCCACTCCTAAGTCAATACTCCGTAGGCTGTATGGTTACTTACATCCACAAATAGCTGGAATGGTCTGTTCATGTCTGGGAGACTCAATACTGGAGCTGTCATAAGCATTTCTTTCAGCTCTTTGAATCACTCCTTATCTTGCCTCGTCCACTTTGGTTTATCCATGGTGAGCTTTTCATAAAGAAATTTTACCTTTTCACTATATCCCTCAATCCACTGTCTACAAACCCCAAAAGACCCAGTACCTGCCTTACTTTCCTCTTTGATTGGGGAGGGGGTAAGGCAATTATTCCGGCTACTCTGTCTGGGTCTAATTTCTTCTTACCTTTGGTGAGCCAGTGCCCCAAGTACTTGACTTAAAGTTCAGTGAATTGTAATTTAGATTTTGAGACTTTCAAACCCTTGTCTCCCAAAAAGTTGAGGAGGGTTATAGTGCTTACCCTTATCAGTTCTTCTTGGGGACCCACCACCAGCAAATCATCAATATATTGTAGTAGTTTGGTCCCTTTAACAGGAACAAATTCACTCAATACCTGCTCAAGAGCCTGGCTGAAGAGGTTTGGTGAATCTACAAACCCCTGAGGCAACTAAGTCCACCTTAGTTGTTGTTTAGTTAGTGTTGGGATTCTCCCACTGAAATGCAAAATAATCCCAACGTTCTCTTGCCAGTGGGCAAGTCCAAAGGCGTCTTTTAAATCTATTACGCTGTACCAGGTATCCTCTGGAGAAACGTTACTTAATAGCATATAAGGGTTTGAAACTGTGGGAAACAGTGTTTTAGTCCTTTGATTAACCGCCCTTAAATCTTGTACCAACCTGTAACTCCCATCTGGTTTTTGTACCACTAAGATAGGAGGTTGTGCCTGGACATACAAGGTTCCAATGTGCCCTTTTGAATTAAATCCTCAGTTATTGATTTCAGCTCTCTCCTTCCTTCCATTGGTATGGGGTACCGTTTGATCCGGATGGGATCTTCGGGTCTCTCAATTTCAATATGGATTGGTTCCATTTCTAATTTCCCTGCTTCTCCCTTTGAATGCCAGACCTTAGGATTGATTTTTCCCTCATCCTCCACGGTTAATTGGTACAAACTTACCATAAGCTGTGAATCCTGAGCAATCAGGCTAATTCCTAGATCCACCAACAAATCCCATCCCTGCAAATTATAATCTTCTTCTTCCACTAATAGGATATTTCCCAAATAAAACTTAGTTTCTGTTTAAATTTCCACACCCTTTATACCGGTACCTTAAGTGGTTCTCCTTTTACTCCAATGACCATAATGGAATCTTTGATTTTAAAACATCCACTAGGTAATTGTTGCACCATGCTCCACTCAGCTCCTGAATCCACCAAGAATACCAATTCTTGCTTAGGGGGTCCTATTTTTAATTTTATCAAGGGCTCTCCAGGTGTTATGGACCCCAAATTAAAAAGCCCCTGACACCTAGTCTTCCTGAAAGATCCTTTCATCCCTCAGCCTTTTCTTACATTCCCTCTTAAAATGACCTCTTTGCTTGCAGTAATAACACTCCAGTCCCTCCCCCTGCCTATTTGTGGATTTCCTTTGGGGTTGCTTAGGTTTCTCTTGAGGCTTGTGTGCCTGACTAGTCTTACCTGTGTTTGCATCCTTCTCTTGCTTCTGGGCCTCCCTTACTGCTGCCACCAAGACCTTTGCCTGTGCCTTTTGCTTTTCATCCTCTCTTCTCATATAAACCCTCTGTGCTTCCCTTAGCAATTCCTGCAGCATTCTTTCCTGCCAATTTTACATCTTTTCTAGCTTCCGCCGTATATCCTCCCATTATCTGGCTACAAACTGGGTTTTTAGCAAGATTGCCCCTGTTGGGGAGTCCAGATCTGTCCCAGAGTACATCTGGAGACTTTTTCTTAATCTCTCCAGCCACTCGGTGGGAGTTTCATCCCTCCCTTGGCATTCTCCTAATGTCTTGCTCAGATTTTGTCCCTTTGGAACCGCCCCACTGATACCTTGTATGACCATTTTTCTTAATTCTATCACTTAACATCTATCTTCCTCCATCTGCACATTCCAAGAAGGTCTTCTGTTAGGCCATTTATCCTCCCCTCTCCCGCCTTGAGGGTTTCTATGCTCCCAGTCCTTTATTGCAGCTGACCTAATCATCTCCCTTTCCTCCACACTAAACAATGACTTTAGGATGGCACTGATATCATCATAGGAGTATATGCTGTTCCCCAGAAATTCATCCAGCCTCTCTGCCACCCCCAGCAGATCATCCATTATCTTCCTCATTTCCTTCTTGAATGCCTGTACATCCCCGGAGTTTATCAGCACGTTAATATACCCGATGACTCCTGGAGCTGTTGGAACCTCCCTCAATGGAAAAAGACTTTGTTGACCATCCTCGTCCTCACTGTCCTCAAAGTTTACCTCCCAAGTCCGCTGTCTTGTTCTATTAGCAGGCAGCGATCCGTTCCTGCCCATGGGAACAGCGTGCTTCGTGTTTTCTATTTGTTGTGAGGGAGGAGGGGACGGGGATAGTTCTTGTGAATGTTGCACCACCAAAGCCGATCCTTGCACAGGTAAGGCTTCTGCTGGCAGCGCTTGGGGTACTGCGGGTTGGTGCAAGGGATTTACTGGCGCCGGGAGAGGCAGAAGGTCTTGTGGTGTTGGGTAAGGCGGTGGGAGATTGTCTAAAGGTTCCCACATCTCCCCAGAGTTTGTCTGACTTCTGTACATCCTAACTGGGAGTAGTCCCGTACTGGCATATTCCCATAGTCGGACATATTCTCTTTCCTCACTGGTTGGCCCCGCCTCCTCAGAAACTCATACAAGGCTCGGCATGTTTCTTTTTCGAAGGTGCTGAACATAATCCAGAATAGATATCTCTTAACCTCCGAGTTCGCACATTTCTCCATGCAATAGTAAATCATTCTTTCCCTCGACCTCCTCCGCCTTGTCGGGCACTCGTCCTAGTGTTCTAACATCCACCCCAATGGACTGTTCCTAGGTACATTTGGTAAGCAGTACTTTTCTCCTTTTTCTGTCTTACCTTGGGTTTTCCCTAAGATTTTACTATTTCTTTGTCCCATCCCGCTTGGTTTAGCAAATTCCCTTTATGTACCTTTTCGTTGTACTGAAGGAACCTAAAAATTTTTCCTTTATTCCCCTGGTCTTCCAAGGGGACCTTTCAATCACACAGTGAACCAGTCTGTGGATTTTTGCCTGTAAATGAGCTCTTGTACTTACCTTTTCCTGGATCCAAGGGAGTTACCAATTCCCTCGTGTCAGAGGTCTTTCCTACCCCTTCCTGATCCTGCCCATGATCAATGCCCTCCCCTTGCCGATTTTCCTGGGTTTTCAGGGTTTTGGTGTGTGCAAACAGGAGCTTCTTGACCACTTCCCCCTTGACCGACCACTTTCCTCGCGGAAGAGTGGAACTGCAATCTTGGGGTCCACACTCACTTCGTGACCGTGTCACATCTCACACACACGCTCGACCACACCCCACTCAACCACTCGATACTTACGGTCCTTTTTCCTGCATGGATTCTTCATGCATGTCGTTTTATGAGTGAAAAAAATTCCACAGTCTCGGAGGTTCCACTCCATTTTGAGAGCTCTGGGTCCATTTTTATCCTTTTGATTGTGGCTTTGGCTCTCTAGTTCATGGTTCTGATTGGCTCCATCAGGTTTCCCAATCCTGCCCAGCTGCTGAAAACAGCGGGGCACTGCCCAGGCTGAGAGAAGGGTCCCTGGAATCTGGGATCAGATCATGTCGGGAAAGGTCACCAAGATTGTTATAGGTAAAAATTGATCCAGCCAATTAAATCAAAAATAAAAATAGAATTTATTCGGGACCAATAATCAGCCACCAACAATCAAAAAGTAGCACCGACCCCAGGATTGGAGCGGGTGAACAATGATCCAGCCTCCATTGCACCGAATCCCCCTGCTCACCAACGAGGCCTGGCAAAGTTCGATTTTTATACTCTTTTTCTTGCCCACGGCAGAGTCCCTTTGTCCCCTCCTGGTGTTCTCCATATTGATGCAGTGTCTATTCTCTGTCCTGTGCCGAACAAAGCCATGTCCAGAACTGATATGTATCGGTCTCCTGTTCCTGGAATCCTTCATTCAGAGGTATGTCCTTGATAGTCCTGTCTGTCTGAGGTGGACATCTACATGGGACAGCACCACTGGGTGTTTTCTCGTTCATGCCATCGGGGAGTGCCCATCTCCAGTACGGGCTAGGTTTTCTTCGTATGTTAATGATGCACCTCCTCCTCAGCTGCGAGTTGTGGCTTTTGTCATCCTGTGTGGCAATCTCCCTCTCCCCTTTGCTGGCCTGATCTTAAGACTTCATTTTATATTACATAAATAATCTTACATTTCCAGCATGAAACACCACCTTATTCATAACAGTACCATACACAAACAAAGCACAAAAACACACCTGCCCTATTCAGACAATGCACTGCAAACATCCTTCAGAAAACCAAAATAAAAGGAGCTCTTTTCTCATAGGAGATTTGCTAGTCCCTGCTATTGTGTCACTGGGACAATCAACTCTGTCTCCACAGGCCTGATTTCCTAATGCATTTTCTGTCCCATACTACAGGCAGAAACCCCTAAAAATGCAGATCAGCATTAACAATGGACAGCTGAAATCACAGAATCACAGAAGGGTGAGGTTGGAAGGAGCCACAATGGCGTCATCTGGTCGAGCTGCTCTGTTCAAGCAGGGTTATCCCGGGATTGTGCCCAGGTTCTGGAATATCCCCAGTGAGAGAGAATCCACAGCCTCTCTGGGCAGTTTGTTCAGTGCTCGGTCACTGCACAGTGAAGTTCTTCTTCATGTTCAGGCAAAACTTCCTGGAACATTTTCAAACTCCATAAGTTTAATGCAGAGCCAGTGGAAATCTACAAAGCCACACAAAATAGGAAATATGCCACTAGGAAACCATACCTGAAAGTCCTGCCCTTACATTTTCAGGAAAATATACCCAGAAATCTGAAAAAATACACTACTTTTAGGATCTTAAAATGTAGGCTAAAAATGTGTGTTCACATGATCAGATAATGTAAAAAATAGTGGGGGTTTATGTTAATATTGTGTTTACATGTTAAATTAGTTCCCTAGACAAAAATTATTGAGACATGAAGCAGACACTATGGGATGTGTGTGCACAAAATCTCCTCTAAAATGAAAAGATTCCAGTGAACACCAATGTTTTGAAACTTTTACCACCAAAGAAATTTCTGTTCTGCTAGAACATTTATGTTGTTTTTTGAATTGTCTTAATATCTTGAGAAAATTACACACACACACACATTTTTTCCGGGCCCTTGTCAAGGTGTTTTTCAACAGAGGAGAAAGTGATAAAAGTTGACCTTTAGTCTTTTGGAATCAGTGGAAAATGTGACATTTAACTAAGCTGTCCATATAAAGATCCAATTACAATTCCTTAAATTTACATCATCTCAGTCAGCAAAGGTGACTGATAGTGTACATCACATGGACAACACATCTTTAAATTTCTTCCCATTGCAACCAGCTCACAGAAGTTCTGAGCACCTTCTGCTCTTTCACAAGAGGTTCAAAGCCCTCTTGCAGATTTTTAGGAATAGCAGCTCAGCAGTTCTCCAGCACTTTTCAGTCACTTGCACTTTTCAGCCACCAATCTCCTGGAAAAGGCTCTGGTCTTTCAATTACTGTTTTAGGTAGACAGATAGATAGATAGAGAGATCCCAGCATAAATTATGTTTATATTTTTTATGCACTGTGTACTCTTTTATATAAAGGATATAATTTTTTGAAAAGGCACTGTGTGTTTAGGTTTTTTAAAATTCTATTTAAGGCTAATCTTTTCAGTAACTACTGAGTAAAATCAAATAGTTACAAAACTATGCAGGTGATTTGCACAGAACATATCCACATGCTTAAAAATCCTGAAAATTCATTTTCATGGTCAATATTTACTCAAGGCTTTAAATTTTCAGCTACACAATTTAATACACTCTTGTTCACTATAATCTCAAATCTGCTCAGGTTCTGTAAACCAGAGAGATAATATTTTTTTTTTTTTTTGTAACTAATTAGTCTGCTGAACTTTAAAGTGAAACTTGTCCTTACTGATAACTGCAACATGAAGGTGAAGTTAAAGGTTAATATGGGAAAAAGAAAAAAACATTTTTTTTCTGCTCTCTGACAACATTATGTCAAAACCATATCATACATTTTAGGATGCATCTTCTATGATGGATGATAAGCCTATTCAGAAGGCTGCAGAGAATAATTCCCCATGTAATAAAAAACAGTGCTCTTAGAACAGGTACAATGCATTGGAGCAACACTTTTGATTTGTAAACTCTTGCAATGACATCCCAATTCCTAATAAAATTTGCATTAAATTTGCCATCAAGAGAGATGAAAGTCAATACTGAACCTGGCTATAAATCACAAAGTAAATAAATGCATGAAGCAGGCAAGTAAGACTAAAAATGCATTGGTGATAGCATATAATCCATGGATGTGCCTTTTTCTTTTTATTTAAAGAAACAACAGCTCTACTGGGGACAAGGAATCAATTCCTACACTTCAGCACAAACATTTTTCATAACAACTCCCAAAACATGGCATATATTAAGGGAGTGAGGCAAGAAGTGTAGATTTAAAAGCAATTATTAAAGTATTTCTGATGCAGAGGAGTGGGAAAAGAAAAAATTAACAGGTTGCATTAATTATGACCTCAATTTCTCATGTTACACTGTATTCGCTAATTATTTATTACATTTAGTATTCATATACACTCTGTTAAGTGAAACAGGGTGATAAAATTCTTTCTAGCAAGATGAAAAATAAACTTCTCTGTTGTAAATTAATTAAGGCAACTAAATTTTCTTTGAAATATTCCTATTTTGCTCATCCAACATTTTTGCAAAAGATGCAGAGACATTAGTATCTCTGACTAACAAACTGCAGAGCTGTTCTGAGAGGGCCTTTAGACAAGATGCCTAATAAAACTCTCTGACTTCAGCCAGAAGTCCTTGTGCCTGTCTTTCAAAAAATGCATTGCACTGCAGCATTCAAACCTCTCACTGTGAGCATGAGGGAGTTTTTGAAGGAAGACAGCAGGTTCATTCCTCCCCTGCACCCCACACAGCCTAAACAGGAAAGTGTCAGCAAGTTCCCCACTGGGGGCTCCTCACTAGGAGGGAACCTGGTGGGTTTTGATCCAAGAGATCCAGCTCCCACACCCTCCTGCTCACAGCACCTTGGCAGTGTGGGGAAAGGGAGTGGCTGGGACCAGCCCTGTTCTAGCCATGGCCAGGGGGCATACAACTCGTCAGGGACCACTGCCAGCTGGAGTAAATTAAAGTAGACCTCAGGCTACCTTACATAGGGTTGAGACAAGTCAGGAGAGGAGAAACATGCAGCTGTAATCAGGATATACTTCAAGCAGCACTCTCTTAATCAAAGACATTTTTCCTCTTAATTTTGCTGAGCAATAAGAGTTTTACAAAGGTCTGCTTAGCCTATCTCCATCCCACATGTCTCCACTGCCAGACTTACAAATACCAACAATTCTAGGCTGGAAGAAGCATGAATAGGAAGGGACACCACTTCTGCTGTGTCATTCCTATTTCTACTGCACTCACGATTCCTGGATCTTAAAGAAAGGTGCCAGAGCTAAAAATTCAACTGCAATACCAGTGCTGCTATCCCACTCCTCCAGTCCAGAAAGTGCATCAGATGTGTAACTCAAAACAGGCTGTTCCTGACACCATGAATCTCAGCAAGCCAAGTGCTAAACTGGAGACAAACATCAACTGCTACAGTAAAGTTCTACAGGTCTTCAGTAAAACTGAACCCAGCAAGAGTGGAAAATATTGATTCAATGTACTTTTTCTGTTTCTGTGATTTTGCTGTCTGCATAGAAGCTGGCAAGAAAGGTGGTTAATATCATTTACAGTTTCAGTCTAATGCTTCACTAGCAGAATGACAGCATGACCACAAAGACCCCGGAGCATTTCTCAAACATGAAAGGTCAAAACTAATCTAATAAGAAGTCATTACAAATGAGTTCACCTGAAGAACTTCCTGAAATCACAGAATCTTTTAGGTTGGAAAAGATCTCCAAGATTATCAAGTCCAAACACTGACCAACCTAGACTGTACCACTTAGTCCCTTGTCCAGCCATTTCCATTTCTTGAACACATCCAGGGATGGTGACTCCATCACATCCCTGGACAGCCCATTCCAATGCTTGAACAATGTTTCCATGAAGAAATTCTTCCTGATGTCCAATCCTGGGACATCTTGAGGCTATGTCCTCTTGTCCTCTTGCTGCATGCCTGGAAGCAGAGGGATCTTCTAAAAACCATGAGTTTTCTAAAAACCATGAATTTTCCAAAATCTTTCTAAAATCATGGAGTTTACCTCTGGCAAGTAAATGCAAAAGCATTTTAAAATGGGAAGGGACACTGGATGCAACAGTGTAGTGGAAATTATAAATACTGGATGCATAAGCCAGTAAATTTAAATTTCTAAATTAATTCTGCAGAGTGCACAGCTGTAGGCATTTTTTAAGAGGAGAGGGGCCAGGAAGTTGGCAGAGCTGGTGGGTCAGGTTTGTTTGCATATTTTTTTGCTCTGCTTCTGTTTTGTGGGTTTGTTTTTAGTGAACTCTTTTTCTTTCAGTTTAAATAAAATCCCAGATATTTGCTGCAACACATTTCCAGTCAGGGTCCTCTCAGATCTTCTAATAAAGAACTGTATGAGAACTTGTATGTGGTAGATAATTAAAATATATGTTTCATACTGCAGTGCTTATTTCCCCTCATGCCACTTGCCCCTCCTGCTTTATTACTGTCACCATGATTTAGAGATGAGACACAAAAAGGAATGCTAAAATACTGTAGTTCCCTGTGGCAGGGATTGTAAAAGATACAACTACTAATCCCTGACTCCCAAAACACAAAGTCAAAATAGTGAACCAGCCAAACAAACAAACAAAAAAAAGAAAACATTTCCCCATTCCCACTTTTTTAAAGTGCAGAGATATGAAGCCCAGATTGTCCCATGTGCTGGTAGAAAAGGAACTGCACTCTGCTCATTCATATGCCATCTCAGGTCTTTGGGCAGCAGACCAATGCTACCAGCAAGAAAACAACAGAACAAGAACTATTCAAGAAAGGCAAGAGGAAACTGCAAAAGAGTGAGGACACACTGCAGGAACAAAGGTTCCTGGTGGTACTCAGAAACACTGAGTGGGAGATAAGCAGCCAAGGTAAAACAAACCAAAATCCTGATATTTTGCATAGGTACATGACTCATAGACATGATGGTGGAGGAGATCGGCACAAAATTTAATGCTCTATATTGAGGTAACCTCCTCCATCCTGGCTGTCAGACAATTGCATGGGTGTCTGCCTCTTCTCAAAGTCAAAGCTTCCAGCATCTCCCAGCATCAAGTCTCCTAATGTTCTACAAAAAAGCATGTGGAAAAAGGTTAAGGATCAAATGTACTCTGTGCACAGACCCACCAAAGACAGAAAAACATGAAAGTAGATTAGCTGAAAACGAACGTGACCCTGACAAGAAGTCAGGGAAAGCTTTCTACCACAAGATCAACAAAGGACTGCAGCTGAGCTCCTGGGAGGCTCCTTTAGTTGGGGTTTTCAAAAACAGGTTACACTAAAAGAACCTGTAAAAAATTAGCCACATAATTGTGACCATACCCTCATGTAATGTAATTCACTATACATTGACTATATATCCTACTCATCTGATTCCCTCCTGTCCCTGCTGTTCAACAGAAGCAATCCTGGCCATTGAGAAATGATGACTTTACTTTCAAGGGGAAAAAAAAAAATCATAGCACTTGCTTTAGTTCCAAGCTTCCTCACAGAAATATGCAAGCTTACTGGTTTTAGGAGTCAGCAGGGTTCATGCTTTTGAGCTCCTCTCTGCAACCATGACAACAGAAAGTTTATTTCAAATGAAAGCAAGAAAGAAATTCAACACTTTGCATTGACAAAAACACCAAAGTGAAATCTGCTGTAAGAATCAGACTGAAGCATTGCAGATTTGAACCTCCCAGAGAAATCAGAGCCCCTCAAGATACGAAAGCTGAACCATCACCACCACCACGAGTGAAGGCTCTTAGCCAATAGCAAATAAAAGGTAATGCAACTAAATCTTCTTAGTGCAATCTAAAATAAACTGAATTACTAAATATTTGCTATTCATGCATGTGGACAGCTTCCAGACTGAACATTTATCAGTTTGATCACATGTCCAAACCTTTCCATAGAAACTTGTAAGAATCAGCAGGGCCTGCAAATACTACACACAAGTAAAATATTTAGATACTGTAAACCCTCTGGAGAACTGAATTTCATATAGGGTAACACACCAACCTGAATCACAGAACTTTCAGCTCAATGTCACCACCTAAATGACTCTATGACAGCTAATTCTTCCTTTTGAAGTACAGTTTTAATATATTCCTGTGTGAAGAATAGCTATGGGGCAAACATTTTTTGTCTCAGCAGCAGCTGTTCCTTAAAACTGCTTAAGTCCATAGGTTCAACAGCATAAAATTCCCTATCCTCTGTTTCTAGCATTGAGTAAGAAAATGCCAGCTCATACAGCTGAGATGCTGCTTCCCAATCTCAGCTCCTGGGTCAAGCCCTCATACACCAGATACCTCGATTTAGGTGACACTGTTGTCCTGATATTTATTCTGTAACCATCAATTCAGTCCTGAGAGGTTTTCACAGTTGCCTGAGTGCCCAGTACAATCTTTAAAAAAGACTTTTGAAAGACTCTTATGCAAGCACCTGAACAGTTCTGAAAATAAGTTCCAATGCCTGTGTCTCCTGTGCACAATTGCAACCCTGCCTGTGATTATGTGATACATGATCACTCCCACTGAAACTGGCAGGCCCTCCCTCAGCAACGTCAGGTCCTTCCAATTTCTTCATTTTATTATGCAATTATCTTCTGTTTGATCTGCACTTTATTTGTGTTGATATACTAAATAATTAAATACGAGATAATTCAACACAGGAGAGTATACTTTCCTCCTTATGGCAGAACATGTGTGAAATGACTAAATTCCAACAACTGACTTGACTTCTTTTGGCTTAAACAAGTGTCATTAGAGGATATAATTCCCCCCTGAAACAAGAGCCAAAAACCAGAACAAATCGTTGTTTAAAATAACGTGTCCTTTTAAGCAGATCCAGTCTTCTATCTAAATGAGGTAGATCAAGGGGAAAAAAAAATCACAAAAATCGTCTGTTATGACATGGTTCAATAAGTCTGTTATTTCACCAAAACACTGTTTCTGCTAATTTTTAGCATAATTATATATAAAAATATGTTTCAAGGTGTTTCAACCTTCTCCAACATATTCCTTTGCCCACAAGGGATTAAACTATGTTACATGAGCACTATCAAATGCATACTCAGACAGACTACAGGTGGACTGTATTTTATTCTCCCCATGAAAGCACATCCAGTTAGTCAAATACCATTTTTGCATGCCAAGAAACTCTTGCGGTTTCAGGGCCGAGCAATCTGGCAGGGGTGATGGGATGATGAAAGGGGTTCAATAGATTTTGGGTAGATTTTGACAAGGTTTTAGGAAAAATTTCAAATTTCAAATTTCACTCACTGTGAAATTACCTGTTACGCCTTTCTCACATGTGCTACCTTTGCAGCTTTCAGTTAGAGATGCTTAAAATTTTCAGGTCTAGAAACCTTCTTCTATTCACTCTGCTCCTGGAACCACAGTGTACCTCCCTCCCAGATGTTATGCAGGAGGAAGCAGCTGTACATTTGAAAAATAACCTACAACTATATGTACTAAGAATGCTGGAGCATAAACTGAGTCAAAGGCATTGTTTAATTAAATGTTCAGTTGCTCTGAAAATTATGCAAGGCTTCCTCTCTGTACACTTACAACAACCACTACTGCAATTTCCTTTAAATCATACTTCTGGTTCTCCCCTCCTGCTTCAGACTTTAAAAAGCAAACAAAACCCAGGTTTTCCCTACATTATTATATTTCCCCCCTTTTTTCAAGCCTGTACTGAATAGAAAAAGCCTGTATTAGGCCAGTCAGGTTTTCTCTTTCCTTGTAACTGTTCCTAACCAACTTCAAAATGTGATCACATTTGTATGCACAGTGAACTCCACAGCAAACACCTGCTTCTTAAAGGCAGTGTACACTGTCCTACCTCCTGTAATTTGCTGCTCAAGTACATTATTTTGCTTCATTTTCTGTACACTCAAAAATCAGTGTTCAAAATTCAATTACACGGCAATTTCTTTAGTTCAAGTGATTTTTCTTATCCCATATTCCTTCTGTATGCAAGAAAAGGAATATGAATCACAGCAAGCTTGAAAAACAAGATAATAAGCAGCATCATGTTAGATGCTCTTCATCTTATAGATAATAATACCAAGTCCATCTGCTCTATGTGGTTAGACTAGGTAGGAAAAAATGCATCTTAAGATGAAGAGCCTTTAATCCACTGTAGGCAAAGAAACTCTGCTACATTCAATAGAGTTGCATGAATCCAGTGGTGGATTAGGTACAAACAGAGTATAATCATCTCAAGCTGGGCATGGAGATGGGCAGTGCACACATTTATGTAACTTTCAAAGAGAGGTGAATGCTGTAATAAACACTGACTTGTACTTTGGTAACTTTTCAACTGAATGCCTGTACCTTAGTACAGCTGGCACATTAAAATCTGTCTGGTTTGAATTCTCTTCAAGGTAAGACACACAGTAGGATTAACTAATACTGAAGAAAAAAATCACTGATTCTTTTAATTTTGAAGTTTCTTTGGGCGCACTATTTGTCTATGAAAATTTCCAAGTAAATATTCTTGGAGGCAGGGTTCTATAAGCACACTATGTGTCTATGTCACACACAGCAGCAGAAATATTTCTGTATGCTGCACTACTGCAAATCTTCAATCCTGATCTTTCTAGAACTCATGAACAAAACAAAAAATTAGCATAAATAAACAAATTAATTAATTTAATTAAATTAATAAATAAATATCAAGATAACTGAAAGTGTTATGGTCTGAGATACAGACTAAGCAACAAGAAAATGTATCTATAACAAAAAAACTGAGTTTGATTCATTTTCAGCCAACTCCGTGAAGACCTCCTAATCAAATCTTCCTCTCAACACAATATGTCAAGCTGAAGTCAAGCTTTCCTGCAGGGCTCCTGGCTACTTCTGGAGCTTTTCCATGCCACAGGAAAAAATTTTTAGCTTTCACAAAACTACAAACACAGCAAAGAAAGATTTAAAACAACAACAGTACTTAGAATTATTTATATTATTATTGTTTTTGACATTTTATAGATTCCTCTCCCCAAACAACTTCATTTCGCCAAGGCCCCTCCAATTTCTGTTGGAGAGAAACATATCTGCAATACCAAAACTAAACCTATTACTTTTTCTGGTCATTTGTTCTGACTTCTGTTCACCTGTTCCCAAAGCAGCAGACTTCATAAACAAACATGGTCAGCATTGCAGTTTTCCTTTAAATAAAGATTTCAGGAGACAGTTCATGAAACCTGGTTCTGTAGAAGATGTTTTCCAGGAAAGTAGGGAAAAAAAACCCAAAAGAATAAAGATCGAGACATGGAAACAACAAACACAGCCTTCATGCTCTAAACAGATACAAGAGCTGAATACTGATGAAAGGCCAAGGATGATTAAGCAAAAGATTTGATTTCTGTTAAAAAGGTAGAAATTTTGTATGTTTATTTTGCATGAATAATATCTGTCACCTTCATCCAAGAAAAAAAACACTTTTTCTTTCAAGTAAATTTTGATTTATTAATTGAACCTGCTCACATAAAAATTGGGTTCAATTTGGCTCCTATTGAAGGTGGTTCCAAAGCACTCCAAAACACATGTCATTGACATTGAAATTGAAATTGAAACCAGCTACAAAATTTCAAGTGTTCTCCAATCCAGGAAAGACTGTGGTAACTCACTATTGCTTTCACAGGAAAAGAAAAAGAAACATTATTACTAAATGGTGGTCCAAGAAAGCAAATTGCCTTTTGCAGGAACTGCTTTGAGACACTGAAGACACACATAAAGAAACCTCAAGGCCAAGAATATTTTCTAAATAAATCTCATCCATCCCAACCTGGAGCACTGAGAGAGCTCCAGAAGACTTCCCATTTTTGAAGGAAAATGGTTCAGTCAGAGGTGATTTTAAAGGCATTATAATTTGTCAACAGAAATGCATTTGTTAAGAACAAAAGGCTTCTCAAAATAACCCAGAATAAATGTGGTAGATACCTTTTAAAGGATACTAGAAGCTTTTGTTTCCCACAGCTATAGTTTGCTATATTCCAGACGAAGGACAACACACCAAAAAGAGAACTGAAGTGTTCAGCCAACTTATGTGTTGTACACAAAAAGAAAAAATGGGACTTGTAGAAAGTAAAAACTAACAAAGGGAAGAATATATACGAAGCATCTGACATCACTTCAAAGCAAGGGGAAAATATTTAATCTTTTGAATATAAGGGCTTTATTCCATCCTGAAAATATTATTAAAAAACCATTTTTAATATTTTACCTCCTCCCCTCCCCTTTTCCTCCCTTCCCCAGTTCCTCCTCCCCTACCCAAAGTAGCCAATGAAAATTAAACCTAAAAAGCTGAGGGCAGATCAGGACATTCACACACCTCATCAAAAGGCTCCTCTACAAAGTTTTGTGGTGTTCTCCCCTTGTTTCACAAAGTGAATGGTGATACAAAAAAGTTTGTTTGTTGCAAGACCATTCTGTCCATTTGCCACTCTCCTTCATTTGCCCAGGAACTTTTTCTCCCAATCACCTCTACAGAACTTAAGCTACTTTGCTCCCATGGTCCTTCCTGAGGTATCCTAATTTGCTCTGAAGGGACATCCAGGCACAGCTTCCAGGATTATTTGCTGTCTTGTCCCCTCCAAGGCATCCCAATACATATCACCCACCCCTTACAGCCATGGTATGACAATCAGAATTATGAGAGTCTGACACTCAGCTTTTTGTTTTGTTCTGCTTTCAGCTTTCTTTTTGTTCTATTAAATAAACCAACCAACCACACAGACAGAAGATTGCCTGTCAGTCTGAAGCACACTTGAAAGGACCCCTGTGGGGGAGGTCTGGGCTCTGTGTAACACAGCGTGGAAGTGTCAGGCTGCAACAAGCTCCTTTGCACTCCTCACTTCCCACAGCCACAGGAACCACAGGGAACAAGGATCTGAGGATTCCTCTGTGGGAACAAACACTGAAGAAATGCTGGCAGTCCCACTCGGATCTGACACATGACTTGTGTTGTTTTCAACGGCCATGATGATATTACACCATTTTATAAATTACAGCCACCTTCTACACCACAGCCAACTCCACCAACATGGAATCAGGGCAAAGGCAGGGCCTACTGCAGCCTTCTTCTGCACCTGGTGCTGGCCAAACAAAGCAAAGCTCGTTTCAAAACAGCGAGTTTTGCAGACAGTTTGAGGCTGTGACCCGTGAGAGACATGTGGAGAATCTGCTTCCATGTTTCCTGTCACACCTGCACTGTAGGATCACCTCTTCTCACAAGTGATATTGAATCATTTGCTTCAAGTCCCAAGTCAGTGCTGAACTCACTCCTCATTATTCTCCTATCATTCCTCCTCACTTATATAATTCTGAACTGTTAGTTCCACCAGTTTTCTGTGTTACTCACAAACAGCATAGAAAGAAAATTTACTTTTCCTTATGGTTCTCAATGCAGTCTCTTATAAAGAGAATTCTTGCTCTGGTATTTGAAGGGGGGAAAAGAGCAAAACCCCACTACACTCCTTCATTCATTCACCCACCAAATAGGAAAGAAGTTTGTCACAATTCTTTTACACTGTGACCTGAATAAAACTGTGGAACCAAAACAAGAACTGTAATTCTTTCCCATATATAATGCATTTAAAAGATTAATAATAAAATAAACTAGGTATTCTATATAACACACAAATGAGTATTATTATAGATAGAAGATATATTTCAAAACACTACAAATAACCTCTTCTCAGACATAAATGAGAACATACAGTGAAATATATAGTATGTGGAAAACAAAAACCAGATCCTGTGGGTTTTGTTTGGATGAACTTTCTTCTGGATCAATTCTACAAGATGAGCAAGTGCCTTTAGTTCTACAAAGTGTTAAATCATGTGCTTGCCTACATTAGTAGTCATGCCAAATTTTACCACTAATTATATAGGGAAACAGCCATTTTCTGCCTTCCAAATTCTTTTCATGGAATTGAGATCCTGAAGGTCTTTCCTTTCTATTCCTAAAAGGTATTCTATCTCACACAAACAAGAGAATTTGTTCTTCAGTGCATTCAGCTCTTACTTTCCTGACAACACAGGAAAAGTATTGAAGTGCTGAGCCATTTATTACCAAATTGCCTCACTCAATCACAAAGCGATTTTAACCACATACCCAAAACTGCAAGAACTACAGGAAGATAGATTGCCTTCTTCTCTGCTTTATGGACAACCAGTTGTAATACTGCAGAGTTTAAAATGTAAATATTGACAAATAAATAAGCACATCACCCATACAAATTAGATCCACTTTTCCTTCACATTAGTAACTACCCATTACTGTAATGACTTTATTATTTATTTTAAATGTAAGCAGGAGCAGTTGTATTTCACTGAATATAAAGTCTTATGCATGCTCTTACCAGGCGTAACTAAAGCAAACTCCTGATAGGAGTGAGAGTTTGCCATTTGCATGCATTTCCTTCAGACCAAGACAGAACTAAAAAGAAAACACGAGGGGCAAGAGGAAAGAAAGGCTTCTTAGAAAGGAATCTTTACAGACCTCTGAGACCTCTAACAACCAAACTTTAACATAACTACCCTAGTACCATAGGTTAATGATACATTCAACCTAATAGGGATTTCCATCTAGAATGATCAAAATTTTGGTTATTACTTTCAATAAAGACGATTTGTATATCAATTCAAAGGAAGTTCTGAGGCGTCTTTTTCCTGATTCTGGAAAGGTACTGCTAGAATTACCATTCACAAAAGATCTCTTCCCTTGAAAGAAATCAGTGTTCGTGGTCAGTAGCCAGGGAGAGCAGATAAAGCATGTTTCCCACTTGGCAAAACAGGCAGGCTCCCCTCTTCATGCTGCAGCAAAACCAAAGGAGCAGAGCTCTCATTTTGCAATGTTTCCATTGGTTTTCCACTTCTGAATAATAGCACGGGTTGACCTCGAGCATGTCCTTTTGACCTTAGTGCCTGCAGTGTTCAGCCATCCACAATTCAGGATGCAACGAAAGTGGGAACAAAAGTTCAATCAATACTGAAATGACAACCTTCATTTTAAACACTGCAATTAAATTGGTATGCAGCAAGCACAAGATCTGATCAAAAAGCAGCATCTAAAGTGTTCACTTAAAAAAGCAGTTTGCAAAATTATACCCGGATACTAAAATGCAAATATTCACTTACAAATATATAAGTTGTGAAAAAAGTGAAGATAATATAGCTGATCTAGCATTACAAAATTAAGTCCCCTTTAGGAAAATAAATGTAAAAAAAAAAATTAAAGGACTGATGAGTCATCTCTCATCTTTCTAGGAAAAATACAGATATTAATAATGATGCAACATGACTAATACATAATTTCTCTTTTCCTCATATATGTTCAATATCATCTTGAAAACCTATTTTTACAGCATGAAGTGACATAAAATTTTAGCTTCTAGAAACATTCTCTTTCTGAAACACCTTTTCAATTCCATCTCTTCAATATTTCTCCTTATATCATGTGATGATTTTTAGCAGTTTTCTTTTTTTGAGGGAAAGGATTGCAATTCTGCAGCTGAATTTTAGTTCAGAATTCTCAGGAACTAAAATGAATAACATATCAAGAGATGATAGTTAACTATGCCAAATACTTTAATATAAGAAATGCTCGATCCAAGTTAAAAAACTGTACAATAAAAAAGCAGCCTCATACAGTTTATGTTTGCCCCAGTCCCATTACGAAATTACTGCTCAATGAAAACAGAAGAACAGACACCTCTGACAATATTATTATAGTCAGGTTGACTAAGACATAACTTCATTTAGAAATTAATAGATTTATTTCTTCTTGTCATGATGGTTTCATTAATTTAGTTAAGTGGAACCTAGGGAAAATAAAGTATCTCATTGTTCATTTATTTTATGGTTATTCCGTGGTGTATTCAAGATCACTGGCCTCATCTGTAAAGATACTGGTGAGATTAGTAATCTATTTCAAATTTGTGACA
This sequence comes from Onychostruthus taczanowskii, assembly GCF_017590055.1. Classification (NCBI taxonomy): domain Eukaryota; kingdom Metazoa; phylum Chordata; class Aves; order Passeriformes; family Passeridae; genus Onychostruthus; species Onychostruthus taczanowskii. The sequence goes on from NW_024498773.1 coordinate 692,952, forward strand.
CAAATTTTTGTGGAGCAGTTAATAGCAATGTTCATGAGCCATTTTGTTCCTTTCATTCTCTGTAAACTAGAATTGTGCACTATTTCAGTCCATTCTTAGAGGACTGAAATTGTTCAAACTTTCATATAAGCCATCTGGTCCCCAGTGTGCAATCAGATAATCATTTTACACCCATAATGGAAATTTAAGTAGCACCAGCACCTTTCTGTTATGGAAGGGATTATCAATAACTTATTTGCTAACATTTATTGTTGCTTTTGCTACAGACAATCCTTAGATGTATGGTGTCAACAGCATTAAATAAGAAAATGAGTATTTATTCACACTTGGAACTTGACAATATTGTCTGTGTAGTTTTCCTGCTGTAGTTTTCCTGCTGCAAACAAGATTCCTGTGTAGTTTTCCTGCTGCAAACATATGCAAAATATGTACACATAGCAGAACTGTTGCTGTATAAGGAAAATATATTACAAGGTTGAAATGAGATTGATATTGAGTCCTTTTAATCAATTCAGTTTTTATTAACTATTCTTTTCAAATCAATATGCAGAATATCAAGAAGAATCTGCCTTGAAATACTTATCAATTAATTATTTATTTATTAATCAATATCAAAGAGGGCAGAGGAAAACGTGATTAAATATGCTTGAATTTTGATATTTCAGTTTAATAATTCCTGTAGGTGGTGAACTACCATATGTAGAAAGCAACTGCAATCTACATTTAAAAAGATTTTTCAGATTTCTGAAGTAGTGTGACTAGAAAATTTTTAAAATTTCTCACAAAAAAGAAACTTCATTTCCTAGTAAAATTTAGAAGAATAAACCAGCAGAAATCACTTTCATAAAGAATACATTCCATATTCACAGCAAATGACTACCAATTTAATTTTAATGCTAACTCTCAATCAAAATAATTAACACAATCTAAATTCTTTCTATTCATAGGATTCTATTTCCTGCTATAAAATACATTCATTAAGCATTTTCATTGGGAAAAAAAAACCCATGTCATTCCCAGGCTGACTACTTGGTGTATCAATAGCTAATATAGCTTGATGTAAAAGTGCACCCCATACTTTCTGTATACACTGTATTTTAAAGACATGAAGTCTGGAACTGTTTAGCTTCACTGGGGACTAAAAAAAAAAAAAAAAAAAAAAAAAAGGTCAAATAAAACAAGAAGAAAAAAGCAAACAAATAACCCCCCCCCCCCCAAAAAAAAAAAAAAGAAAAAAAAAACCCCCCCCCCCCCCAAAAAAAAAAAAAACTGAACAAATTAAAAAAAAAAAATAAAAGGGAAAATACCAAAATATTCTACAGAAAACTTTCTAAGAAATGGTGTGTTTTCTACTTCTACTTCTGTAGATCATACTGAATCCTTTTGTCAATTATTCCATAAGTATCTTCACAATATGTATAATATTCTGATGAACCCATTCATGCTTTTTATATATCCAGTTATTTAACACAGTTCCTTAGATCTGTCACTCTCAATTTCAGGTTTGCTTTTTTTTTTTTTTTTTTTTTTTTTTTTTTTTGGTATGGGGTTTGGGGTTTTTTAAACCCC